>NW_027194482.1:0-30343 GCF_032444005.1 Ranitomeya imitator
TTTTAACCAGTCATCGTTCTCACAACACTGAGGACCCAGTCATTCGAAATGACTTCTCCATGCATTTTATGCATGGTAAAGCACTATGATGAAAAGTGTGATACTGTTTTCAGGTATCTCCTATACTAATAGAGCACATGCTCACCGGTTTGCCACATGATGTAGGCCTATGGACTGAACAAGAAACACCAAAAATTTTAACCAGTCATCGTTCTCACAACACTGAGGACCAGTCATTCGAAATGACTTCTCCATGCATTTTATGCATTGGTAAAAGCACTATGATGAAAAGTGTGATATGTTTTCAGGTATCTCCTATACTAATAGAGCCACATGCTCACCGGTTTGCACATGATGTAGGCCTATGGACTGAACAAGAAACCACCAAAAATTTTAACCCAGTCATCGTTCTCACAACACTGAGGACCAGTCATTCGAAATGACTTCTCCATGCATTTTATGCATTGGTAAAAGCACTATGATGAAAAGTGTGATATGTTTTCAGGTATCTCCTATACTAATAGAGCCACATGCTCACCGGTTTGCCACATGATGTAGGCCTATGGACTGAACAAGAAACCACCAAAAATTTTAACCAGTCATCGTTCTCACAACACTGAGGACCAGTCATTCGAAATGACTTCTCCATGCATTTTATGCATTGGTAAAAGCACTATGATGAAAAGTGTGATATGTTTTCAGGTATCTCCTATACTAATAGAGCCACATGCTCACCGGTTTGCCACATGATGTAGGCCTATGGACTGAACAAGAAACCACCAAAAATTTTAACCAGTCATCGTTCTCACAACACTGAGGACCAGTCATTCGAAATGACTTCTCCATGCATTTTATGCATTGGTAAAAGCACTATGATGAAAAGTGTGATATGTTTTCAGGTATCTCCTATACTAATAGAGCCACATGCTCACCGGTTTGCCACATGATGTAGGCCTATGGACTGAACAAGAAACCACCAAAAATTTTAACCAGTCATCGTTCTCACAACACTGAGGACCAGTCATTCGAAATGACTTCTCCATGCATTTTATGCATTGGTAAAAGCACTATGATGAAAAGTGTGATATGTTTTCAGGTATCTCCTATACTAATAGAGCCACATGCTCACCGGTTTGCCACATGATGTAGGCCTATGGACTGAACAAGAAACCACCAAAAATTTTAACCAGTCATCGTTCTCACAACACTGAGGACCAGTCATTCGAAATGACTTCTCCATGCATTTTATGCATTGGTAAAAGCACTATGATGAAAAGTGTGATATGTTTTCAGGTATCTCCTATACTAATAGAGCCACATGCTCACCGGTTTGCCACATGATGTAGGCCTATGGACTGAACAAGAAACCACCAAAATTTTAACCAGTCATCGTTCTCACAACACTGAGGACCAGTCATTCGAAATGACTTCTCCATGCATTTTATGCATTGGTAAAAGCACTATGATGAAAAGTGTGATATGTTTTCAGGTATCTCCTATACTAATAGAGCCACATGCTCACCGGTTTGCCACATGATGTAGGCCTATGGACTGAACAAGAAACCACCAAAAATTTTAACCAGTCATCGTTCTCACAACACTGAGGACCAGTCATTCGAAATGACTTCTCCATGCATTTTATGCATTGGTAAAAGCACTATGATGAAAAGTGTGATATGTTTTCAGGTATCTCCTATACTAATAGAGCCACATGCTCACCGGTTTGCCACATGATGTAGGCCTATGGACTGAACAAGAAACCACCAAAATTTTAACCAGTCATCGTTCTCACAACACTGAGGACCAGTCATTCGAAATGACTTCTCCATGCATTTTATGCATTGGTAAAAGCACTATGATGAAAAGTGTGATATGTTTTCAGGTATCTCCTATACTAATAGAGCCACATGCTCACCGGTTTGCCACATGATGTAGGCCTATGGACTGAACAAGAAACCACCCAAAATTTTAACCAGTCATCGTTCTCACAACACTGAGGACCAGTCATTCGAAATGACTTCTCCATGCATTTTATGCATTGGTAAAAGCACTATGATGAAAAGTGTGATATGTTTTCAGGTATCTCCTATACTAATAGAGCCACATGCTCACCGGTTTGCCACATGATGTAGGCCTATGGACTGAACAAGAAACCACCAAAAATTTTAACCAGTCATCGTTCTCACAACACTGAGGACCAGTCATTCGAAATGACTTCTCCATGCATTTTATGCATTGGTAAAAGCACTATGATGAAAAGTGTGATATGTTTTCAGGTATCTCCTATACTAATAGAGCCACATGCTCACCGGTTTGCCACATGATGTAGGCCTATGGACTGAACAAGAAACCACCAAAAATTTTAACCAGTCATCGTTCTCACAACACTGAGGACCAGTCATTCGAAATGACTTCTCCATGCATTTTATGCATTGGTAAAAGCACTATGATGAAAAGTGTGATATGTTTTCAGGTATCTCCTATACTAATAGAGCCACATGCTCACCGGTTTGCCACATGATGTAGGCCTATGGACTGAACAAGAAACCACCAAAAATTTTAACCAGTCATCGTTCTCACAACACTGAGGACCAGTCATTCGAAATGACTTCTCCATGCATTTTATGCATTGGTAAAAGCACTATGATGAAAAGTGTGATATGTTTTCAGGTATCTCCTATACTAATAGAGCCACATGCTCACCGGTTTGCCACATGATGTAGGCCTATGGACTGAACAAGAAACCACCAAAAATTTTAACCAGTCATCGTTCTCACAACACTGAGGACCAGTCATTCGAAATGACTTCTCCATGCATTTTATGCATTGGTAAAAGCACTATGATGAAAAAGTGTGATATGTTTTCAGGTATCTCCTATACTAATAGAGCCACATGCTCACCGGTTTGCCACATGATGTAGGCCTATGGACTGAACAAGAAACCACCAAAAATTTTAACCAGTCATCGTTCTCACAACACTGAGGACCAGTCATTCGAAATGACTTCTCCATGCATTTTATGCATTGGTAAAAGCACTATGATGAAAAGTGTGATATGTTTTCAGGTATCTCCTATACTAATAGAGCCACATGCTCACTGGTTTGCCACATGATGTAGGCCTATGGACTGAACAAGAAACCACCAAAAATTTTAACCAGTCATCGTTCTCACAACACTGAGGACCAGTCATTCGAAATGACTTCTCCATGCATTTTATGCATTGGTAAAAGCACTATGATGAAAAGTGTGATATGTTTTCAGGTATCTCCTATACTAATAGAGCCACATGCTCACCGGTTTGCCACATGATGTAGGCCTATGGACTGAACAAGAAACCACCAAAAATTTTAACCAGTCATCGTTCTCACAACACTGAGGACCAGTCATTCGAAATGACTTCTCCATGCATTTTATGCATTGGTAAAAGCACTATGATGAAAAGTGTGATATGTTTTCAGGTATCTCCTATACTAATAGAGCCACATGCTCACCGGTTTGCCACATGATGTAGGCCTATGGACTGAACAAGAAACCACCAAAAATTTTAACCAGTCATCGTTCTCACAACACTGAGGACCAGTCATTCGAAATGACTTCTCCATGCATTTTATGCATTGGTAAAAGCACTATGATGAAAAGTGTGATATGTTTTCAGGTATCTCCTATACTAATAGAGCCACATGCTCACCGGTTTGCCACATGATGTAGGCCTATGGACTGAACAAGAAACCACCAAAAATTTTAACCAGTCATCGTTCTCACAACACTGAGGACCAGTCATTCGAAATGACTTCTCCATGCATTTTATGCATTGGTAAAAGCACTATGATGAAAAGTGTGATATGTTTTCAGGTATCTCCTATACTAATAGAGCCACATGCTCACCGGTTTGCCACATGATGTAGGCCTATGGACTGAACAAGAAACCACCAAAAATTTTAACCAGTCATCGTTCTCACAACACTGAGGACCAGTCATTCGAAATGACTTCTCCATGCATTTTATGCATTGGTAAAAGCACTATGATGAAAAGTGTGATATGTTTTCAGGTATCTCCTATACTAATAGAGCCACATGCTCACCGGTTTGCCACATGATGTAGGCCTATGGACTGAACAAGAAACCACCAAAAATTTTAACCAGTCATCGTTCTCACAACACTGAGGACCAGTCATTCGAAATGACTTCTCCATGCATTTTATGCATTGGTAAAAGCACTATGATGAAAAGTGTGATATGTTTTCAGGTATCTCCTATACTAATAGAGCCACATGCTCACCGGTTTGCCACATGATGTAGGCCTATGGACTGAACAAGAAACCACCAAAAATTTTAACCAGTCATCGTTCTCACAACACTGAGGACCAGTCATTCGAAATGACTTCTCCATGCATTTTATGCATTGGTAAAAGCACTATGATGAAAAGTGTGATATGTTTTCAGGTATCTCCTATACTAATAGAGCCACATGCTCACCGGTTTGCCACATGATGTAGGCCTATGGACTGAACAAGAAACCACCAAAAATTTTAACCAGTCATCGTTCTCACAACACTGAGGACCAGTCATTCGAAATGACTTCTCCATGCATTTTATGCATTGGTAAAAGCACTATGATGAAAAGTGTGATATGTTTTCAGGTATCTCCTATACTAATAGAGCCACATGCTCACCGGTTTGCCACATGATGTAGGCCTATGGACTGAACAAGAAACCACCAAAAATTTTAACCAGTCATCGTTCTCACAACACTGAGGACCAGTCATTCGAAATGACTTCTCCATGCATTTTATGCATTGGTAAAAGCACTATGATGAAAAGTGTGATATGTTTTCAGGTATCTCCTATACTAATAGAGCCACATGCTCACCGGTTTGCCACATGATGTAGGCCTATGGACTGAACAAGAAACCACCAAAAATTTTAACCAGTCATCGTTCTCACAACACTGAGGACCAGTCATTCGAAATGACTTCTCCATGCATTTTATGCATTGGTAAAAGCACTATAATGAAAAGTGTGATATGTTTTCAGGTATCTCCTATACTAATAGAGCCAAATGCTCACCGGTTTGCCACATGATGTAGGCCTATGGACTGAACAAGAAACCACCAAAAATTTTAACCAGTCATCGTTCTCACAACACTGAGGACCAGTCATTCGAAATGACTTCTCCATGCATTTTATGCATTGGTAAAAGCACTATGATGAAAAGTGTGATATGTTTTCAGGTATCTCCTATACTAATAGAGCCACATGCTCACTGGTTTGCCACATGATGTAGGCCTATGGACTGAACAAGAAACCACCAAAAATTTTAACCAGTCATCGTTCTCACAACACTGAGGACCAGTCATTCGAAATGACTTCTCCATGCATTTTATGCATTGGTAAAAGCACTATGATGAAAAAAGTGTGATATGTTTTCAGGTATCTCCTATACTAATAGAGCCACATGCTCACCGGTTTGCCACATGATGTAGGCCTATGGACTGAACAAGAAACCACCAAAAATTTTAACCAGTCATCGTTCTCACAACACTGAGGACCAGACATTCGAAATGACTTCTCCATGCATTTTATGCATTGGTAAAAGCACTATGATGAAAAGTGTGATATTTTTTCAGGTATCTCCTATACTAATAGAGCCACATGCTCACCGGTTTGCCACATGATGTAAGCCTATGGACTGAACAAGAAACCACCAAAAATTTTAACCAGTCATCGTTCTCACAACACTGAGGACCAGTCATTCGAAATGACTTCTCCATGCATTTTATGCATTGGTAAAAGCACTATGATGAAAAGTGTGATATGTTTTCAGGTATCTCCTATACTAATAGAGCCACATGCTCACCGGTTTGCCACATGATGTAGGCCTATGGACTGAACAAGAAACCACCAAAAATTTTAACCAGTCATCGTTCTCACAACACTGAGGACCAGTCATTCGAAATGACTTCTCCATGCATTTTATGCATTGGTAAAAGCACTATGATGAAAAGTGTGATATGTTTTCAGGTATCTCCTATACTAATAGAGCCACATGCTCACCGGTTTGCCACATGATGTAGGCCTATGGACTGAACAAGAAACCACCAAAAATTTTAACCAGTCATCGTTCTCACAACACTGAGGACCAGTCATTCGAAATGACTTCTCCATGCATTTTATGCATTGGTAAAAGCACTATGATGAAAAGTGTGACATGTTTTCAGGTATCTCCTATACTAATAGAGCCACATGCTCACCGGTTTGCCACATGATGTAGGCCTATGGACTGAACAAGAAACCACCAAAAATTTTAACCAGTCATCGTTCTCACAACACTGAGGACCAGTCATTCGAAATGACTTCTCCATGCATTTTATGCATTGGTAAAAGCACTATGATGAAAAGTGTGATATGTTTTCAGGTATCTCCTATACTAATAGAGCCACATGCTCACCGGTTTGCCACATGATGTAGGCCTATGGACTGAACAAGAAACCACCAAAAATTTTAACCAGTCATCGTTCTCACAACACTGAGGACGAGTCATTCGAAATGACTTCTCCATGCATTTTATGCATTGGTAAAAGCACTATGATGAAAAGTGTGATATGTTTTCAGGTATCTCCTATACTAATAGAGCCACATGCTCACCGGTTTGCCACATGATGTAGGCCTATGGACTGAACAAGAAACCACCAAAAATTTTAACCAGTCATTGTTCTCACAACACTGAGGACCAGTCATTCGAAATGACTTCTCCATGCATTTTATGCATTGGTAAAAGCACTATGATGAAAAGTGTGATATGTTTTCAGGTATCTCCTATACTAATAGAGCCACATGCTCACCGGTTTGCCACATGATGTAGGCCTATGGACTGAACAAGAAACCACCAAAAATTTTAACCAGTCATCGTTCTCACAACACTGAGGACCAGTCATTCGAAATGACTTCTCCATGCATTTTATGCATTGGTAAAAGCACTATGATGAAAAGTGTGATATGTTTTCAGGTATCTCCTATACTAATAGAGCCACATGCTCACCGGTTTGCCACATGATGTAGGCCTATGGACTGAACAAGAAACCACCAAAAATTTTAACCAGTCATCGTTCTCACAACACTGAGGACCAGTCATTCGAAATGACTTCTCCATGCATTTTATGCATTGGTAAAAGCACTATGATGAAAAGTGTGATATGTTTTCAGGTATCTCCTATACTAATAGAGCCACATGCTCACCGGTTTGCCACATGATGTAGGCCTATGGACTGAACAAGAAACCACCAAAAATTTTAACCAGTCATCGTTCTCACAACACTGAGGACCAGTCATTCGAAATGACTTCTCCATGCATTTTATGCATTGGTAAAAGCACTATGATGAAAAGTGTGATATGTTTTCAGGTATCTCCTATACTAATAGAGCCACATGCTCACCGGTTTGCCACATGATGTAGGCCTATGGACTGAACAAGAAACCACCAAAAATTTTAACCAGTCATTGTTCTCACAACACTGAGGACCAGTCATTCGAAATGACTTCTCCATGCATTTTATGCATTGGTAAAAGCACTATGATGAAAAGTGTGATATGTTTTCAGGTATCTCCTATACTAATAGAGCCACATGCTCACCGGTTTGCCACATGATGTAGGCCTATGGACTGAACAAGAAACCACAAAAAATTTTAACCAGTCATCGTTCTCACAACACTGAGGACCAGTCATTCGAAATGACTTCTCCATGCATTTTATGCATTGGTAAAAGCACTATGATGAAAAGTGTGATATGTTTTCAGGTATCTCCTATACTAAAAGAGCCACATGCTCACCGGTTTGCCACATGATATAGGCCTATGGACTGAACAAGAAACCACCAAAAATTTTAACCAGTCATCGTTCTCACAACACTGAGGACCAGTCATTCGAAATGACGTCTCCATGCATTTTATGCATTGGTAAAAGCACTATGATGAAAAGTGTGATATGTTTTCAGGTATCTCTATTCAGTGTTGTGAGAACGATGACTGGTTAAAATTTTTGGTGGTTTCTTGTTCAGTCCATAGGCCTACATCATGTGGCAAACCGGTGAGCATGTGGCTCTATTAGTATAGGAGATACCTGAAAACATATCACACTTTTCATCATAGTGCTTTTACCAATGCATAAAATGCATGGAGAAGTCATTTCGAATGACTGGTCCTCAGTGTTGTGAGAACGATGACTGGTTAAAATTTTTGGTGGCTTCTTGTTCAGTCCATAGGCCTACATCATGTGGCAAACCGGTGAGCATGTGGCTCTATTAGTATAGGAGATACCTGAAAACATATCACACTTTTCATCATAGTGCTTTTACCAATGCATAAAATGCATTGAGAAGTCATTTCGAATGACTGGTCCTCAGTGTTGTGAGAACGATGACTGGTTAAAATTTTTGGTGGTTTCTTGTTCAGTCCATAGGCCTACATCATGTGGCAAACCGGTGAGCATGTGGCTCTATTAGTATAGGAGATACCTGAAAACATATCACACTTTTCATCATAGTGCTTTTACCAATGCATAAAATGCATGGAGAAGTCATTTCGAATGACTGGTCCTCAGTGTTGTGAGAACGATGACTGGTTAAAATTTTTGGTGGTTTCTTGTTCAGTCCATAGGCCTACATCATGTGGCAAACCGGTGAGCATGTGGCTCTATTAGTATAGGAGATACCTGAAAACATATCACACTTTTCATCATAGTGCTTTTACCAATGCATAAAATGCATGGAGAAGTCATTTCGAATGACTGGTCCTCAGTGTTGTGAGAACGATGACTGGTTAAAATTTTTGGTGGTTTCTTGTTCAGTCCATAGGCCTACATCATGTGGCAAACCGGTGAGCATGTGGCTCTATTAGTATAGGAGATACCTGAAAACATATCACACTTTTCATCATAGTGCTTTTACCAATGCATAAAATGCATGGAGAAGTCATTTCGAATGACTGGTCCTCAGTGTTGTGAGAACGATGACTGGTTAAAATTTTTGGTGGTTTCTTGTTCAGTCCATAGGCCTACATCATGTGGCAAACCGGTGAGCATGTGGCTCTATTAGTATAGGAGATACCTGAAAACATATCACACTTTTCATCATAGTGCTTTTACCAATGCATAAAATGCATGGAGAAGTCATTTCGAATGACTGGTCCTCAGTGTTGTGAGAACGATGACTGGTTAAAATTTTTGGTGGTTTCTTGTTCAGTCCATAGGCCTACATCATGTGGCAAACCGGTGAGCATGTGGCTCTATTAGTATAGGAGATACCTGAAAACATATCACACTTTTCATCATAGTGCTTTTACCAATGCATAAAATGCATGGAGAAGTCATTTCGAATGACTGGTCCTCAGTGTTGTGAGAACGATGACTGGTTAAAATTTTTGGTGGTTTCTTGTTCAGTCCATAGGCCTACATCATGTGGCAAACCGGTGAGCATGTGGCTCTATTAGTATAGGAGATACCTGAAAACATATCACACTTTTCATCATAGTGCTTTTACCAATGCATAAAATGCATGGAGAAGTCATTTCGAATGACTGGTCCTCAGTGTTGTGAGAACGATGACTGGTTAAAATTTTTTGTGGTTTCTTGTTCAGTCCATAGGCCTACATCATGTGGCAAACCGGTGAGCATGTGGCTCTATTAGTATAGGAGATACCTGAAAACATATCACACTTTTCATCATAGTGCTTTTACCAATGCATAAAATGCATGGAGAAGTCATTTCGAATGACTGGTCCTCAGTGTTGTGAGAACAATGACTGGTTAAAATTTTTGGTGGTTTCTTGTTCAGTCCATAGGCCTACATCATGTGGCAAACCGGTGAGCATGTGGCTCTATTAGTATAGGAGATAACTGAAAACATATCACACTTTTCATCATAGTGCTTTTACCAATGCATAAAATGCATGGAGAAGTCATTTCGAATGACTGGTCCTCAGTGTTGTGAGAACGATGACTGGTTAAAATTTTTGGTGGTTTCTTGTTCAGTCCATAGGCCTACATCATGTGGCATACCGGTGAGCATGTGGCTCTATTAGTATAGGAGATACCTGAAAACATATCACACTTTTCATCATAGTGCTTTTACCAATGCATAAAATGCATGGAGAAGTCATTTCGAATGACTGGTCCTCAGTGTTGTGAGAACGATGACTGGTTAAAATTTTTGGTGGTTTCTTGTTCAGTCCATAGGCCTACATCATGTGGCAAACCGGTGAGCATGTGGCTCTATTAGTATAGGAGATACCTGAAAACATATCACACTTTTCATCATAGTGCTTTTACCAATGCATAAAATGCATGGAGAAGTCATTTCGAATGACTGGTCCTCAGTGTTGTGAGAACGATGACTGGTTAAAATTTTTGGTGGCTTCTTGTTCAGTCCATAGGCCTACATCATGTGGCAAACCGGTGAGCATGTGGCTCTATTAGTATAGGAGATACCTGAAAACATATCACACTTTTCATCATAGTGCTTTTACCAATGCATAAAATGCATTGAGAAGTCATTTCGAATGACTGGTCCTCAGTGTTGTGAGAACGATGACTGGTTAAAATTTTTGGTGGTTTCTTGTTCAGTCCATAGGCCTACATCATGTGGCAAACCGGTGAGCATGTGGCTCTATTAGTATAGGAGATACCTGAAAACATATCACACTTTTCATCATAGTGCTTTTACCAATGCATAAAATGCATGGAGAAGTCATTTCGAATGACTTGTCCTCAGTGTTGTGAGAACGATGACTGGTTAAAATTTTTGGTGGCTTCTTGTTCAGTCCATAGGCCTACATCATGTGGCAAACCGGTGAGCATGTGGCTCTATTAGTATAGGAGATACCTGAAAACATATCACACTTTTCATCATAGTGCTTTTACCAATGCATAAAATGCATTGAGAAGTCATTTCGAATGACTGGTCCTCAGTGTTGTGAGAACGATGACTGGTTAAAATTTTTGGTGGTTTCTTGTTCAGTCCATAGGCCTACATCATGTGGCAAACCGGTGAGCATGTGGCTCTATTAGTATAGGAGATACCTGAAAACATATCACACTTTTCATCATAGTGCTTTTACCAATGCATAAAATGCATGGAGAAGTCATTTCGAATGACTGGTCCTCAGTGTTGTGAGAACGATGACTGGTTAAAATTTTTGGTGGTTTCTTGTTCAGTCCATAGGCCTACATCATGTGGCAAACCGGTGAGCATGTGGCTCTATTAGTATAGGAGATACCTGAAAACATATCACACTTTTCATCATAGTGCTTTTACCAATGCATAAAATGCATGGAGAAGTCATTTCGAATGACTGGTCCTCAGTGTTGTGAGAACGATGACTGGTTAAAATTTTTGGTGGCTTCTTGTTCAGTCCATAGGCCTACATCATGTGGCAAACCGGTGAGCATGTGGCTCTATTAGTATAGGAGATACCTGAAAACATATCACACTTTTCATCATAGTGCTTTTACCAATGCATAAAATGCATGGAGAAGTCATTTCGAATGACTGGTCCTCAGTGTTGTGAGAACGATGACTGGTTAAAATTTTTGGTGGTTTCTTGTTCAGTCCATAGGCCTACATCATGTGGCAAACCGGTGAGCATGTGGCTCTATTAGTATAGGAGATACCTGAAAACATATCACACTTTTCATCATAGTGCTTTTACCAATGCATAAAATGCATGGAGAAGTCATTTCGAATGACTGGTCCTCAGTGTTGTGAGAACGATGACTGGTTAAAATTTTTGGTGGTTTCTTGTTCAGTCCATAGGCCTACATCATGTGGCAAACCGGTGAGCATGTGGCTCTATTAGTATAGGAGATACCTGAAAACATATCACACTTTTCATCATAGTGCTTTTACCAATGCATAAAATGCATGGAGAAGTCATTTCGAATGACTGGTCCTCAGTGTTGTGAGAACGATGACTGGTTAAAATTTTTGGTGGTTTCTTGTTCAGTCCATAGGCCTACATCATGTGGCAAACCGGTGAGCATGTGGCTCTATTAGTATAGGAGATACCTGAAAACATATCACACTTTTCATCATAGTGCTTTTACCAATGCATAAAATGCATGGAGAAGTCATTTCGAATGACTGGTCCTCAGTGTTGTGAGAACGATGACTGGTTAAAATTTTTGGTGGTTTCTTGTTCAGTCCATAGGCCTACATCATGTGGCAAACCGGTGAGCATGTGGCTCTATTAGTATAGGAGATACCTGAAAACATATCACACTTTTCATCATAGTGCTTTTACCAATGCATAAAATGCATGGAGAAGTCATTTCGAATGACTGGTCCTCAGTGTTGTGAGAACGATGACTGGTTAAAATTTTTGGTGGTTTCTTGTTCAGTCCATAGGCCTACATAATGTGGCAAACCGGTGAGCATGTGGCTCTATTAGTATAGGAGATACCTGAAAACATATCACACTTTTCATCATAGTGCTTTTACCAATGCATAAAATGCATGGAGAAGTCATTTCGAATGACTGGTCCTCAGTGTTGTGAGAACGATGACTGGTTAAAATTTTTGGTGGTTTCTTGTTCAGTCCATAGGCCTACATCATGTGGCAAACCGGTGAGCATGTGGCTCTATTAGTATAGGAGATACCTGAAAACATATCACACTTTTCATCATAGTGCTTTTACCAATGCATAAAATGCATGGAGAAGTCATTTCGAATGACTGGTCCTCAGTGTTGTGAGAACGATGACTGGTTAAAATTTTTTGTGGTTTCTTGTTTAGTCCATAGGCCTACATCATGTGGCAAACCGGTGAGCATGTGGCTCTATTAGTATAGGAGATACCTGAAAACATATCACACTTTTCATCATAGTGCTTTTACCAATGCATAAAATGCATGGAGAAGTCATTTCGAATGACTGGTCCTCAGTGTTGTGAGAACAATGACTGGTTAAAATTTTTGGTGGTTTCTTGTTCAGTCCATAGGCCTACATCATGTGGCAAACCGGTGAGCATGTGGCTCTATTAGTATAGGAGATAACTGAAAACATATCACACTTTTCATCATAGTGCTTTTACCAATGCATAAAATGCATGGAGAAATCATTTCGAATGACTGGTCCTCAGTGTTGTGAGAACGATGACTGGTTAAAATTTTTGGTGGTTTCTTGTTCAGTCCATAGGCCTACATCATGTGGCAAACCGGTGAGCATGTGGCTCTATTAGTATAGGAGATACCTGAAAACATATCACACTTTTCATCATAGTGCTTTTACCAATGCATGGAGAAGTCATTTCGAATGACTGGTCCTCAGTGTTGTGAGAACGATGACTGGTTAAAATTTTTGGTGGTTTCTTGTTCAGTCGATAGGCCTACATCATGTGGCAAACCGGTGAGCATGTGGCTCTATTAGTATAGGAGATACCTGAAAACATATCACACTTTTCATCATAGTGCTTTTACCAATGCATAAAATGCATGGAGAAGTCATTTCGAATGACTGGTCCTCAGTGTTGTGAGAACGATGACTGGTTAAAATTTTTGGTGGTTTCTTGTTCAGTCCATAGGCCTACATCATGTGGCAAACCGGTGAGCATGTGGCTCTATTAGTATAGGAGATACCTGAAAACATATCACACTTTTCATCATAGTGCTTTTACCAATGCATAAAATGCATGGAGAAGTCATTTCGAATGACTGGTCCTCAGTGTTGTGAGAACGATGACTGGTTAAAATTTTTGGTGGTTTCTTGTTCAGTCCATAGGCCTACATCATGTGGCAAACCGGTGAGCATGTGGCTCTATTGGTATAGGAGATACCTGAAAACATATCACACTTTTCATCATAGTGCTTTTACCAATGCATAAAATGCATGGAGAAGTCATTTCGAATGACTGGTCCTCAGTGTTGTGAGAACGATGACTGGTTAAAATTTTTGGTGGTTTCTTGTTCAGTCCATAGGCCTACATCATGTGGCAAACCGGTGAGCATGTGGCTCTATTAGTATAGGAGATACCTGAAAACATATCACACTTTTCATCATAGTGCTTTTACCAATGCATAAAATGCATGGAGAAGTCATTTCGAATGACTGGTCCTCAGTGTTGTGAGAACGATGACTGGTTAAAATTTTTGGTGGTTTCTTGTTCAGTCCATAGGCCTACATCATGTGGCAAACCGGTGAGCATGTGGCTCTATTAGTATAGGAGATACCTGAAAACATATCACACTTTTCATCATAGTGCTTTTACCAATGCATAAAATGCATGGAGAAGTCATTTCGAATGACTGGTCCTCAGTGTTGTGAGAACGATGACTGGTTAAAATTTTTGGTGGTTTCTTGTTCAGTCCATAGGCCTACATCATGTGGCAAACCGGTGAGCATGTGGCTCTATTGGTATAGGAGATACCTGAAAACATATCACACTTTTCATCATAGTGCTTTTACCAATGCATAAAATGCATGGAGAAGTCATTTCGAATGACTGGTCCTCAGTGTTGTGAGAACGATGACTGGTTAAAATTTTTGGTGGTTTCTTGTTCAGTCCATAGGCCTACATCATGTGGCAAACCGGTGAGCATGTGGCTCTATTAGTATAGGAGATACCTGAAAACATATCACACTTTTCATCATAGTGCTTTTACCAATGCATAAAATGCATGGAGAAGTCATTTCGAATGACTGGTCCTCAGTGTTGTGAGAACGATGACTGGTTAAAATTTTTGGTGGTTTCTTGTTCAGTCCATAGGCCTACATCATGTGGCAAACCGGTGAGCATGTGGCTCTTTTAGTATAGGAGATACCTGAAAACATATCACACTTTTCATCATAGTGCTTTTACCAATGCATAAAATGCATGGAGAAGTCATTTCGAATGACTGGTCCTCAGTGTTGTGAGAACGATGACTGGTTAAAATTTTTTGTGGTTTCTTGTTCAGTCCATAGGCCTACATCATGTGGCAAACCGGTGAGCATGTGGCTCTATTAGTATAGGAGATACCTGAAAACATATCACACTTTTCATCATAGTGCTTTTACCAATGCATAAAATGCATGGAGAAGTCATTTCGAATGACTGGTCCTCAGTGTTGTGAGAACAATGACTGGTTAAAATTTTTGGTGGTTTCTTGTTCAGTCCGTAGGCCTACATCATGTGGCAAACCGGAGAGCATGTGGCTCTATTAGTATAGGAGATACCTGAAAACATATCACACTTTTCATCATAGTGCTTTTACCAATGCATAAAATGCATGGAGAAGTCATTTCGAATGACTGGTCCTCAGTGTTGTGAGAACGATGACTGGTTAAAATTTTTGGTGGTTTCTTGTTCAGTCCATAGGCCTACATCATGTGGCAAACCGGTGAGCATGTGGATCTATTAGTATAGGAGATACCTGAAAACATATCACACTTTTCATCATAGTGCTTTTACCAATGCATAAAATGCATGGAGAAGTCATTTCGAATGACTGGTCCTCAGTGTTGTGAGAACGATGACTGGTTAAAATTTTTGGTGGTTTCTTGTTCAGTCCATAGGCCTACATCATGTGGCAAACCGGTGAGCATGTGGCTCTATTGGTATAGGAGATACCTGAAAACATATCACACTTTTCATCATAGTGCTTTTACCAATGCATAAAATGCATGGAGAAGTCATTTCGAATGACTGGTCCTCAGTGTTGTGAGAACGATGACTGGTTAAAATTTTTGGTGGTTTCTTGTTCAGTCCATAGGCCTACATCATGTGGCAAACCGGTGAGCATGTGGCTCTATTAGTATAGGAGATACCTGAAAACATATCACACTTTTCATCATAGTGCTTTTACCAATGCATAAAATGCATGGAGAAGTCATTTCGAATGACTGGTCCTCAGTGTTGTGAGAACGATGACTGGTTAAAATTTTTGGTGGTTTCTTGTTCAGTCCATAGGCCTACATCATGTGGCAAACCGGTGAGCATGTGGCTCTATTAGTATAGGAGATACCTGAAAACATATCACACTTTTCATCATAGTGCTTTTACCAATGCATAAAATGCATGGAGAAGTCATTTCGAATGACTGGTCCTCAGTGTTGTGAGAACGATGACTGGTTAAAATTTTTGGTGGTTTCTTGTTCAGTCCATAGGCCTACATCATGTGGCAAACCGGTGAGCATGTGGCTCTATTGGTATAGGAGATACCTGAAAACATATCACACTTTTCATCATAGTGCTTTTACCAATGCATAAAATGCATGGAGAAGTCATTTCGAATGACTGGTCCTCAGTGTTGTGAGAACGATGACTGGTTAAAATTTTTGGTGGTTTCTTGTTCAGTCCATAGGCCTACATCATGTGGCAAACCGGTGAGCATGTGGCTCTATTAGTATAGGAGATACCTGAAAACATATCACACTTTTCATCATAGTGCTTTTACCAATGCATAAAATGCATGGAGAAGTCATTTCGAATGACTGGTCCTCAGTGTTGTGAGAACGATGACTGGTTAAAATTTTTGGTGGTTTCTTGTTCAGTCCATAGGCCTACATCATGTGGCAAACCGGTGAGCATGTGGCTCTTTTAGTATAGGAGATACCTGAAAACATATCACACTTTTCATCATAGTGCTTTTACCAATGCATAAAATGCATGGAGAAGTCATTTCGAATGACTGGTCCTCAGTGTTGTGAGAACGATGACTGGTTAAAATTTTTTGTGGTTTCTTGTTCAGTCCATAGGCCTACATCATGTGGCAAACCGGTGAGCATGTGGCTCTATTAGTATAGGAGATACCTGAAAACATATCACACTTTTCATCATAGTGCTTTTACCAATGCATAAAATGCATGGAGAAGTCATTTCGAATGACTGGTCCTCAGTGTTGTGAGAACAATGACTGGTTAAAATTTTTGGTGGTTTCTTGTTCAGTCCGTAGGCCTACATCATGTGGCAAACCGGAGAGCATGTGGCTCTATTAGTATAGGAGATACCTGAAAACATATCACACTTTTCATCATAGTGCTTTTACCAATGCATAAAATGCATGGAGAAGTCATTTCGAATGACTGGTCCTCAGTGTTGTGAGAACGATGACTGGTTAAAATTTTTGGTGGTTTCTTGTTCAGTCCATAGGCCTACATCATGTGGCAAACCGGTGAGCATGTGGATCTATTAGTATAGGAGATACCTGAAAACATATCACACTTTTCATCATAGTGCTTTTACCAATGCATAAAATGCATGGAGAAGTCATTTCGAATGACTGGTCCTCAGTGTTGTGAGAACGATGACTGGTGAAAATTTTTGGTGGTTTCTTGTTCAGTCCATAGGCCTACATCATGTGGCAAACCGGTGAGCATGTGGCTCTATTAGTATAGGAGATACCTGAAAACATATCACACTTTTCATCATAGTGCTTTTACCAATGCATAAAATGCATGGAGAAGTCATTTCGAATGACTGGTCCTCAGTGTTGTGAGAACGATGACTGGTTAAAATTTTTGGTGGTTTCTTGTTCAGTCCATAGGCCTACATCATGTGGCAAACCGGTGAGCATGTGGCTCTATTAGTATAGGAGATACCTGAAAACATATCACACTTTTCATCATAGTGCTTTTACCAATGCATAAAATGCATGGAGAAGTCATTTCGAATGACTGGTCCTCAGTGTTGTGAGAACGATGACTGGTTAAAATTTTTGGTGGTTTCTTGTTCAGTCCATAGGCCTACATCATGTGGCAAACCGGTGAGCATGTGGCTCTATTAGTATAGGAGATACCTGAAAACATATCACACTTTTCATCATAGTGCTTTTACCAATGCATAAAATGCATGGAGAAGTCATTTCGAATGACTGGTCCTCAGTGTTGTGAGAACGATGACTGGTTAAAATTTTTGGTGGTTTCTTGTTCAGTCCATAGGCTACATCATGTGGCAAACCGGTGAGCATGTGGCTCTATTAGTATAGGAGATACCTGAAAACATATCACACTTTTCATCATAGTGCTTTTACCAATGCATAAAATGCATGGAGAAGTCATTTCGAATGACTGGTCCTCAGTGTTGTGAGAACGATGACTGGTTAAAATTTTTGGTGGTTTCTTGTTCAGTCCATAGGCCTACATCATGTGGCAAACCGGTGAGCATGTGGCTCTATTAGTATAGGAGATACCTGAAAACATATCACACTTTTCATCATAGTGCTTTTACCAATGCATAAAATGCATGGAGAAGTCATTTCGAATGACTGGTCCTCAGTGTTGTGAGAACGATGACTGGTTAAAATTTTTGGTGGTTTCTTGTTCAGTCCATAGGCCTACATCATGTGGCAAACCGGTGAGCATGTGGCTCTATTAGTATAGGAGATACCTGAAAACATATCACACTTTTCATCATAGTGCTTTTACCAATGCATAAAATGCATGGAGAAGTCATTTCGAATGACTGGTCCTCAGTGTTGTGAGAACGATGACTGGTTAAAATTTTTGGTGGTTTCTTGTTCAGTCCATAGGCCTACATCATGTGGCAAACCGGTGAGCATGTGGCTCTATTAGTATAGGAGATACCTGAAAACATATCACACTTTTCATCATAGTGCTTTTACCAATGCATAAAATGCATGGAGAAGTCATTTCGAATGACTGGTCCTCAGTGTTGTGAGAACGATGACTGGTTAAAATTTTTGGTGGTTTCTTGTTCAGTCCATAGGCCTACATCATGTGGCAAACCGGTGAGCATGTGGCTCTATTAGTATAGGAGATACCTGAAAACATATCACACTTTTCATCATAGTGCTTTTACCAATGCATAAAATGCATGGAGAAGTCATTTCGAATGACTGGTCCTCAGTGTTGTGAGAACGATGACTGGTTAAAATTTTTGGTGGTTTCTTGTTCAGTCCATAGGGCCTACATCATGTGGCAAACCGGTGAGCATGTGGCTCTATTAGTATAGGAGATACCTGAAAACATATCACACTTTTCATCATAGTGCTTTTACCAATGCATAAAATGCATGGAGAAGTCATTTCGAATGACTGGTCCTCAGTGTTGTGAGAACGATGACTGGTTAAAATTTTTGGTGGTTTCTTGTTCAGTCCATAGGCCTACATCATGTGGCAAACCGGTGAGCATGTGGCTCTATTAGTATAGGAGATACCTGAAAACATATCACACTTTTCATCATAGTGCTTTTACCAATGCATAAAATGCATGGAGAAGTCATTTCGAATGACTGGTCCTCAGTGTTGTGAGAACGATGACTGGTTAAAATTTTTGGTGGTTTCTTGTTCAGTCCATAGGCCTACATCATGTGGCAAACCGGTGAGCATGTGGCTCTATTAGTATAGGAGATACCTGAAAACATATCACACTTTTCATCATAGTGCTTTTACCAATGCATAAAATGCATGGAGAAGTCATTTCGAATGACTGGTCCTCAGTGTTGTGAGAACGATGACTGGTTAAAATTTTTGGTGGTTTCTTGTTCAGTCCATAGGCCTACATCATGTGGCAAACCGGTGAGCATGTGGCTCTATTAGTATAGGAGATACCTGAAAACATATCACACTTTTCATCATAGTGCTTTTACCAATGCATAAAATGCATGGAGAAGTCATTTCGAATGACTGGTCCTCAGTGTTGTGAGAACGATGACTGGTTAAAATTTTTGGTGGTTTCTTGTTCAGTCCATAGGCCTACATCATGTGGCAAACCGGTGAGCATGTGGCTCTATTAGTATAGGAGATACCTGAAAACATATCACACTTTTCATCATAGTGCTTTTACCAATGCATAAAATGCATGGAGAAGTCATTTCGAATGACTGGTCCTCAGTGTTGTGAGAACGATGACTGGTTAAAATTTTTGGTGGTTTCTTGTTCAGTCCATAGGCTACATCATGTGGCAAACCGGTGAGCATGTGGCTCTATTAGTATAGGAGATACCTGAAAACATATCACACTTTTCATCATAGTGCTTTTACCAATGCATAAAATGCATGGAGAAGTCATTTCGAATGACTGGTCCTCAGTGTTGTGAGAACGATGACTGGTTAAAATTTTTGGTGGTTTCTTGTTCAGTCCATAGGCCTACATCATGTGGCAAACCGGTGAGCATGTGGCTCTATTAGTATAGGAGATACCTGAAAACATATCACACTTTTCATCATAGTGCTTTTACCAATGCATAAAATGCATGGAGAAGTCATTTCGAATGACTGGTCCTCAGTGTTGTGAGAACGATGACTGGTTAAAATTTTTGGTGGTTTCTTGTTCAGTCCATAGGCCTACATCATGTGGCAAACCGGTGAGCATGTGGCTCTATTAGTATAGGAGATACCTGAAAACATATCACACTTTTCATCATAGTGCTTTTACCAATGCATAAAATGCATGGAGAAGTCATTTCGAATGACTGGTCCTCAGTGTTGTGAGAACGATGACTGGTTAAAATTTTTGGTGGTTTCTTGTTCAGTCCATAGGCCTACATCATGTGGCAAACCGGTGAGCATGTGGCTCTATTAGTATAGGAGATACCTGAAAACATATCACACTTTTCATCATAGTGCTTTTACCAATGCATAAAATGCATGGAGAAGTCATTTCGAATGACTGGTCCTCAGTGTTGTGAGAACGATGACTGGTTAAAATTTTTGGTGGTTTCTTGTTCAGTCCATAGGCCTACATCATGTGGCAAACCGGTGAGCATGTGGCTCTATTAGTATAGGAGATACCTGAAAACATATCACACTTTTCATCATAGTGCTTTTACCAATGCATAAAATGCATGGAGAAGTCATTTCGAATGACTGGTCCTCAGTGTTGTGAGAACGATGACTGGTTAAAATTTTTGGTGGTTTCTTGTTCAGTCCATAGGCCTACATCATGTGGCAAACCGGTGAGCATGTGGCTCTATTAGTATAGGAGATACCTGAAAACATATCACACTTTTCATCATAGTGCTTTTACCAATGCATAAAATGCATGGAGAAGTCATTTCGAATGACTGGTCCTCAGTGTTGTGAGAACGATGACTGGTTAAAATTTTTGTGGTTTCTTGTTCAGTCCATAGGCCTACATCATGTGGCAAACCGGTGAGCATGTGGCTCTATTAGTATAGGAGATACCTGAAAACATATCACACTTTTCATCATAGTGCTTTTACCAATGCATAAAATGCATGGAGAAGTCATTTCGAATGACTGGTCCTCAGTGTTGTGAGAACGATGACTGGTTAAATTTTTGGTGGTTTCTTGTTCAGTCCATAGGCCTACATCATGTGGCAAACCGGTGAGCATGTGGCTCTATTAGTATAGGAGATACCTGAAAACATATCACACTTTTCATCATAGTGCTTTTACCAATGCATAAAATGCATGGAGAAGTCATTTCGAATGACTGGTCCTCAGTGTTGTGAGAACGATGACTGGTTAAAATTTTTGGTGGTTTCTTGTTCAGTCCATAGGCCTACATCATGTGGCAAACCGGTGAGCATGTGGCTCTATTAGTATAGGAGATACCTGAAAACATATCACACTTTTCATCATAGTGCTTTTACCAATGCATAAAATGCATGGAGAAGTCATTTCGAATGACTGGTCCTCAGTGTTGTGAGAACGATGACTGGTTAAAATTTTTGGTGGTTTCTTGTTCAGTCCATAGGCCTACATCATGTGGCAAACCGGTGAGCATGTGGCTCTATTAGTATAGGAGATACCTGAAAACATATCACACTTTTCATCATAGTGCTTTTACCAATGCATAAAATGCATGGAGAAGTCATTTCGAATGACTGGTCCTCAGTGTTGTGAGAACGATGACTGGTTAAAATTTTTGGTGGTTTCTTGTTCAGTCCATAGGCCTACATCATGTGGCAAACCGGTGAGCATGTGGCTCTATTAGTATAGGAGATACCTGAAAACATATCACACTTTTCATCATAGTGCTTTTACCAATGCATAAAATGCATGGAGAAGTCATTTCGAATGACTGGTCCTCAGTGTTGTGAGAACGATGACTGGTTAAAATTTTTGGTGGTTTCTTGTTCAGTCCATAGGCCTACATCATGTGGCAAACCGGTGAGCATGTGGCTCTATTAGTATAGGAGATACCTGAAAACATATCACACTTTTCATCATAGTGCTTTTACCAATGCATAAAATGCATGGAGAAGTCATTTCGAATGACTGGTCCTCAGTGTTGTGAGAACGATGACTGGTTAAAATTTTTGGTGGTTTCTTGTTCAGTCCATAGGCCTACATCATGTGGCAAACGGTGAGCATGTGGCTCTATTAGTATAGGAGATACCTGAAAACATATCACACTTTTCATCATAGTGCTTTTACCAATGCATAAATGCATGGAGAAGTCATTTCGAATGACTGGTCCTCAGTGTTGTGAGAACGATGACTGGTTAAAATTTTTGGTGGTTTCTTGTTCAGTCCATAGGCCTACATCATGTGGCAAACCGGTGAGCATGTGGCTCTATTAGTATAGGAGATACCTGAAAACATATCACACTTTTCATCATAGTGCTTTTACCAATGCATAAAATGCATGGAGAAGTCATTCGAATGACTGGTCCTCAGTGTTGTGAGAACGATGACTGGTTAAAATTTTTGGTGGTTTCTTGTTCAGTCCATAGGCCTACATCATGTGGCAAACCGGTGAGCATGTGGCTCTATTAGTATAGGAGATACCTGAAAACATATCACACTTTTCATCATAGTGCTTTTACCAATGCATAAAATGCATGGAGAAGTCATTTCGAATGACTGGTCCTCAGTGTTGTGAGAACGATGACTGGTTAAAATTTTTGGTGGTTTCTTGTTCAGTCCATAGGCCTACATCATGTGGCAAACCGGTGAGCATGTGGCTCTATTAGTATAGGAGATACCTGAAAACATATCACACTTTTCATCATAGTGCTTTTACCAATGCATAAAATGCATGGAGAAGTCATTTCGAATGACTGGTCCTCAGTGTTGTGAGAACGATGACTGGTTAAAATTTTTGGTGGTTTCTTGTTCAGTCCATAGGCCTACATCATGTGGCAAACCGGTGAGCATGTGGCTCTATTAGTATAGGAGATACCTGAAAACATATCACACTTTTCATCATAGTGCTTTTACCAATGCATAAAATGCATGGAGAAGTCATTTCGAATGACTGGTCCTCAGTGTTGTGAGAACGATGACTGGTTAAAATTTTTGGTGGTTTCTTGTTCAGTCCATAGGCCTACATCATGTGGCAAACCGGTGAGCATGTGGCTCTATTAGTATAGGAGATACCTGAAAACATATCACACTTTTCATCATAGTGCTTTTACCAATGCATAAAATGCATGGAGAAGTCATTTCGAATGACTGGTCCTCAGTGTTGTGAGAACGATGACTGGTTAAAATTTTTGGTGGTTTCTTGTTCAGTCCATAGGCCTACATCATGTGGCAAACCGGTGAGCATGTGGCTCTATTAGTATAGGAGATACCTGAAAACATATCACACTTTTCATCATAGTGCTTTTACCAATGCATAAAATGCATGGAGAAGTCATTTCGAATGACTGGTCCTCAGTGTTGTGAGAACGATGACTGGTTAAAATTTTTGGTGGTTTCTTGTTCAGTCCATAGGCCTACATCATGTGGCAAACCGGTGAGCATGTGGCTCTATTAGTATAGGAGATACCTGAAAACATATCACACTTTTCATCATAGTGCTTTTACCAATGCATAAAATGCATGGAGAAGTCATTTCGAATGACTGGTCCTCAGTGTTGTGAGAACGATGACTGGTTAAAATTTTTGGTGGTTTCTTGTTCAGTCCATAGGCCTACATCATGTGGCAAACCGGTGAGCATGTGGCTCTATTAGTATAGGAGATACCTGAAAACATATCACACTTTTCATCATAGTGCTTTTACCAATGCATAAAATGCATGGAGAAGTCATTTCGAATGACTGGTCCTCAGTGTTGTGAGAACGATGACTGGTTAAAATTTTTGGTGGTTTCTTGTTCAGTCCATAGGCCTACATCATGTGGCAAACCGGTGAGCATGTGGCTCTATTAGTATAGGAGATACCTGAAAACATATCACACTTTTCATCATAGTGCTTTTACCAATGCATAAAATGCATGGAGAAGTCATTTCGAATGACTGGTCCTCAGTGTTGTGAGAACGATGACTGGTTAAAATTTTTGGTGGTTTCTTGTTCAGTCCATAGGCCTACATCATGTGGCAAACCGGTGAGCATGTGGCTCTATTAGTATAGGAGATACCTGAAAACATATCACACTTTTCATCATAGTGCTTTTACCAATGCATAAAATGCATGGAGAAGTCATTTCGAATGACTGGTCCTCAGTGTTGTGAGAACGATGACTGGTTAAAATTTTTGGTGGTTTCTTGTTCAGTCCATAGGCCTACATCATGTGGCAAACCGGTGAGCATGTGGCTCTATTAGTATAGGAGATACCTGAAAACATATCACACTTTTCATCATAGTGCTTTTACCAATGCATAAAATGCATGGAGAAGTCATTTCGAATGACTGGTCCTCAGTGTTGTGAGAACGATGACTGGTTAAAATTTTTGGTGGTTTCTTGTTCAGTCCATAGGCCTACATCATGTGGCAAACCGGTGAGCATGTGGCTCTATTAGTATAGGAGATACCTGAAAACATATCACACTTTTCATCATAGTGCTTTTACCAATGCATAAAATGCATGGAGAAGTCATTTCGAATGACTGGTCCTCAGTGTTGTGAGAACGATGACTGGTTAAAATTTTTGGTGGTTTCTTGTTCAGTCCATAGGCCTACATCATGTGGCAAACCGGTGAGCATGTGGCTCTATTAGTATAGGAGATACCTGAAAACATATCACACTTTTCATCATAGTGCTTTTACCAATGCATAAAATGCATGGAGAAGTCATTTCGAATGACTGGTCCTCAGTGTTGTGAGAACGATGACTGGTTAAATTTTTGGTGGTTTCTTGTTCAGTCCATAGGCCTACATCATGTGGCAAACCGGTGAGCATGTGGCTCTATTAGTATAGGAGATACCTGAAAACATATCACACTTTTCATCATAGTGCTTTTACCAATGCATAAAATGCATGGAGAAGTCATTTCGAATGACTGGTCCTCAGTGTTGTGAGAACGATGACTGGTTAAAATTTTTGGTGGTTTCTTGTTCAGTCCATAGGCCTACATCATGTGGCAAACCGGTGAGCATGTGGCTCTATTAGTATAGGAGATACCTGAAAACATATCACACTTTTCATCATAGTGCTTTTACCAATGCATAAAATGCATGGAGAAGTCATTTCGAATGACTGGTCCTCAGTGTTGTGAGAACGATGACTGGTTAAAATTTTTGGTGGTTTCTTGTTCAGTCCATAGGCCTACATCATGTGGCAAACCGGTGAGCATGTGGCTCTATTAGTATAGGAGATACCTGAAAACATATCACACTTTTCATCATAGTGCTTTTACCAATGCATAAAATGCATGGAGAAGTCATTTCGAATGACTGGTCCTCAGTGTTGTGAGAACGATGACTGGTTAAAATTTTTGGTGGTTTCTTGTTCAGTCCATAGGCCTACATCATGTGGCAAACCGGTGAGCATGTGGCTCTATTAGTATAGGAGATACCTGAAAACATATCACACTTTTCATCATAGTGCTTTTACCAATGCATAAAATGCATGGAGAAGTCATTTCGAATGACTGGTCCTCAGTGTTGTGAGAACGATGACTGGTTAAAATTTTGGTGGTTTCTTGTTCAGTCCATAGGCCTACATCATGTGGCAAACCGGTGAGCATGTGGCTCTATTAGTATAGGAGATACCTGAAAACATATCACACTTTTCATCATAGTGCTTTTACCAATGCATAAAATGCATGGAGAAGTCATTTCGAATGACTGGTCCTCAGTGTTGTGAGAACGATGACTGGTTAAAATTTTTGGTGGTTTCTTGTTCAGTCCATAGGCCTACATCATGTGGCAAACCGGTGAGCATGTGGCTCTATTAGTATAGGAGATACCTGAAAACATATCACACTTTTCATCATAGTGCTTTTACCAATGCATAAAATGCATGGAGAAGTCATTTCGAATGACTGGTCCTCAGTGTTGTGAGAACGATGACTGGTTAAAATTTTTGGTGGTTTCTTGTTCAGTCCATAGGCCTACATCATGTGGCAAACCGGTGAGCATGTGGCTCTATTAGTATAGGAGATACCTGAAAACATATCACACTTTTCATCATAGTGCTTTTACCAATGCATAAAATGCATGGAGAAGTCATTTCGAATGACTGGTCCTCAGTGTTGTGAGAACGATGACTGGTTAAAATTTTTGGTGGTTTCTTGTTCAGTCCATAGGCCTACATCATGTGGCAAACCGGTGAGCATGTGGCTCTATTAGTATAGGAGATACCTGAAAACATATCACACTTTTCATCATAGTGCTTTTACCAATGCATAAAATGCATGGAGAAGTCATTTCGAATGACTGGTCCTCAGTGTTGTGAGAACGATGACTGGTTAAAATTTTTGGTGGTTTCTTGTTCAGTCCATAGGCCTACATCATGTGGCAAACCGGTGAGCATGTGGCTCTATTAGTATAGGAGATACCTGAAAACATATCACACTTTTCATCATAGTGCTTTTACCAATGCATAAAATGCATGGAGAAGTCATTTCGAATGACTGGTCCTCAGTGTTGTGAGAACGATGACTGGTTAAAATTTTTGGTGGTTTCTTGTTCAGTCCATAGGCCTACATCATGTGGCAAACCGGTGAGCATGTGGCTCTATTAGTATAGGAGATACCTGAAAACATATCACACTTTTCATCATAGTGCTTTTACCAATGCATAAAATGCATGGAGAAGTCATTTCGAATGACTGGTCCTCAGTGTTGTGAGAACGATGACTGGTTAAAATTTTTGGTGGTTTCTTGTTCAGTCCATAGGCCTACATCATGTGGCAAACCGGTGAGCATGTGGCTCTATTAGTATAGGAGATACCTGAAAACATATCACACTTTTCATCATAGTGCTTTTACCAATGCATAAAATGCATGGAGAAGTCATTTCGAATGACTGGTCCTCAGTGTTGTGAGAACGATGACTGGTTAAAATTTTTGGTGGTTTCTTGTTCAGTCCATAGGCCTACATCATGTGGCAAACCGGTGAGCATGTGGCTCTATTAGTATAGGAGATACCTGAAAACATATCACACTTTTCATCATAGTGCTTTTACCAATGCATAAAATGCATGGAGAAGTCATTTCGAATGACTGGTCCTCAGTGTTGTGAGAACGATGACTGGTTAAAATTTTGGTGGTTTCTTGTTCAGTCCATAGGCCTACATCATGTGGCAAACCGGTGAGCATGTGGCTCTATTAGTATAGGAGATACCTGAAAACATATCACACTTTTCATCATAGTGCTTTTACCAATGCATAAAATGCATGGAGAAGTCATTTCGAATGACTGGTCCTCAGTGTTGTGAGAACGATGACTGGTTAAAATTTTTGGTGGTTTCTTGTTCAGTCCATAGGCCTACATCATGTGGCAAACCGGTGAGCATGTGGCTCTATTAGTATAGGAGATACCTGAAAACATATCACACTTTTCATCATAGTGCTTTTACCAATGCATAAAATGCATGGAGAAGTCATTTCGAATGACTGGTCCTCAGTGTTGTGAGAACGATGACTGGTTAAAATTTTTGGTGGTTTCTTGTTCAGTCCATAGGCCTACATCATGTGGCAAACCGGTGAGCATGTGGCTCTATTAGTATAGGAGATACCTGAAAACATATCACACTTTTCATCATAGTGCTTTTACCAATGCATAAAATGCATGGAGAAGTCATTTCGAATGACTGGTCCTCAGTGTTGTGAGAACGATGACTGGTTAAAATTTTTGGTGGTTTCTTGTTCAGTCCATAGGCCTACATCATGTGGCAAACCGGTGAGCATGTGGCTCTATTAGTATAGGAGATACCTGAAAACATATCACACTTTTCATCATAGTGCTTTTACCAATGCATAAAATGCATGGAGAAGTCATTTCGAATGACTGGTCCTCAGTGTTGTGAGAACGATGACTGGTTAAAATTTTTGGTGGTTTCTTGTTCAGTCCATAGGCCTACATCATGTGGCAAACCGGTGAGCATGTGGCTCTATTAGTATAGGAGATACCTGAAAACATATCACACTTTTCATCATAGTGCTTTTACCAATGCATAAAATGCATGGAGAAGTCATTTCGAATGACTGGTCCTCAGTGTTGTGAGAACGATGACTGGTTAAAATTTTTGGTGGTTTCTTGTTCAGTCCATAGGCCTACATCATGTGGCAAACCGGTGAGCATGTGGCTCTATTAGTATAGGAGATACCTGAAAACATATCACACTTTTCATCATAGTGCTTTTACCAATGCATAAAATGCATGGAGAAGTCATTTCGAATGACTGGTCCTCAGTGTTGTGAGAACGATGACTGGTTAAAATTTTTGGTGGTTTCTTGTTCAGTCCATAGGCCTACATCATGTGGCAAACCGGTGAGCATGTGGCTCTATTAGTATAGGAGATACCTGAAAACATATCACACTTTTCATCATAGTGCTTTTACCAATGCATAAAATGCATGGAGAAGTCATTTCGAATGACTGGTCCTCAGTGTTGTGAGAACGATGACTGGTTAAAATTTTGGTGGTTTCTTGTTCAGTCCATAGGCCTACATCATGTGGCAAACCGGTGAGCATGTGGCTCTATTAGTATAGGAGATACCTGAAAACATATCACACTTTTCATCATAGTGCTTTTACCAATGCATAAAATGCATGGAGAAGTCATTTCGAATGACTGGTCCTCAGTGTTGTGAGAACGATGACTGGTTAAAATTTTTGGTGGTTTCTTGTATCAGTCCATAGGCCTACATCATGTGGCAAACCGGTGAGCATGTGGCTCTATTAGTATAGGAGATACCTGAAAACATATCACACTTTTCATCATAGTGCTTTTACCAATGCATAAAATGCATGGAGAAGTCATTTCGAATGACTGGTCCTCAGTGTTGTGAGAACGATGACTGGTTAAAATTTTTGGTGGTTTCTTGTTCAGTCCATAGGCCTACATCATGTGGCAAACCGGTGAGCATGTGGCTCTATTAGTATAGGAGATACCTGAAAACATATCACACTTTTCATCATAGTGCTTTTACCAATGCATAAAATGCATGGAGAAGTCATTCGAATGACTGGTCCTCAGTGTTGTGAGAACGATGACTGGTTAAAATTTTTGGTGGTTTCTTGTTCAGTCCATAGGCCTTACATCATGTGGCAAACCGGTGAGCATGTGGCTCTATTAGTATAGGAGATACCTGAAAACATATCACACTTTTCATCATAGTGCTTTACCAATGCATAAAATGCATGGAGAAGTCATTTCGAATGACTGGTCCTCAGTGTTGTGAGAACGATGACTGGTTAAAATTTTTGGTGGTTTCTTGTTCAGTCCCATAGGCCTACATCATGTGGCAAACCGGTGAGCATGTGGCTCTATTAGTATAGGAGATACCTGAAAACATATCACACTTTTCATTATAGTGCTTTTACCAATGCATAAAATGCATGGAGAAGTCATTTCGAATGACTGGTCCTCAGTGTTGTGAGAACGATGACTGGTTAAAATTTTTGGTGGTTTCTTGTTCAGTCCATAGGCCTACATCATGTGGCAAACCGGTGAGCATGTGGCTCTATTAGTATAGGAGATACCTGAAAACATATCACACTTTTCATCATAGTGCTTTTACCAATGCATAAAATGCATGGAGAAGTCATTTCGAATGACTGGTCCTCAGTGTTGTGAGAACGATGACTGGTTAAAATTTTTGGTGGTTTCTTGTTCAGTCCATAGGCCTACATCATGTGGCAAACCGGTGAGCATGTGGCTCTATTAGTATAGGAGATACCTGAAAACATATCACACTTTTCATCATAGTGCTTTTACCAATGCATAAAATGCATGGAGAAATCATTTCGAATGACTGGTCCTCAGTGTTGTGAGAACGATGACTGGTTAAAATTTTTGGTGGTTTCTTGTTCAGTCCATAGGCCTACATCATGTGGCAAACCGGTGAGCATGTGGCTCTATTAGTATAGAGATACCTGAAAACATATCACACTTTTCATCATAGTGCTTTTACCAATGCATAAAATGCATGGAGAAATCATTTCGAATGACTGGTCCTCAGTGGTTGTGAGAACGATGACTGGTTAAAATTTTTGGTGGTTTCTTGTTCAGTCCATAGGCCCTACATCATGTGGCAAACCGGTGAGCATGTGGCTC
>NW_027194483.1:0-34030 GCF_032444005.1 Ranitomeya imitator
ATGCATGGAGAAGTCATTTCGAATGAATGGTCCTCAGTGTTGTGAGAATGATGACTGGTTAAAATTTTTGGTGGTTTCTTGTTCAGGCCATAGGCCTACAGCATGTGGCAAACCGGTGAGCATGTGGCTCTATTAGTATAGGAGATACCTGAAAACATATCACACTTTTCATCATAGTGCTTTTACCAATGCATAAAATGCATGGAGAAGTCATTTCGAATGAATGGTCCTCAGTGTTGTGAGAATGATGACTGGTTAAAATTTTTGGTGGTTTCTTGTTCAGGCCATAGGCCTACAGCATGTGGCAAACCGGTGAGCATGTGGCTCTATTAGTATAGGAGATACCTGAAAACATATCACACTTTTCATCATAGTGCTTTTACCAATGCATAAAATGCATGGAGAAGTCATTTCGAATGAATGGTCCTCAGTGTTGTGAGAATGATGACTGGTTAAAATTTTTGGTGGTTTCTTGTTCAGGCCATAGGCCTACAGCATGTGGCAAACCGGTGATCATGTGGCTCTATTAGTATAGGAGATACCTGAAAACATATCACACTTTTCATCATAGTGCTTTTACCAATGCATAAAATGCATGGAGAAGTCATTTCGAATGAATGGTCCTCAGTGTTGTGAGAATGATGACTGGTTAAAATTTTTGGTGGTTTCTTGTTCAGGCCATAGGCCTACAGCATGTGGCAAACCGGTGAGCATGTGGCTCTATTAGTATAGGAGATACCTGAAAACATATCACACTTTTCATCATAGTGCTTTTACCAATGCATAAAATGCATTGAGAAGTCATTTCGAATGAATGGTCCTCAGTGTTGTGAGAATGATGACTGGTTAAAATTTTTGGTGGTTTCTTGTTCAGGCCATAGGCCTACAGCATGTGGCAAACCGGTGAGCATGTGGCTCTATTAGTATAGAAGATACCTGAAAACATATCACACTTTTCATCATAGTGCTTTTACCAATGCATAAAATGCATGGAGAAGTCATTTCGAATGAATGGTCCTCAGTGTTGTGAGAATGATGACTGGTTAAAATTTTTGGTGGTTTCTTGTTCAGGCCATAGGCCTACAGCATGTGGCAAACCGGTGAGCATGTGGCTCTATTAGTATAGGAGATACCTGAAAACATATCACACTTTTCATCATAGTGCTTTTACCAATGCATAAAATGCATGGAGAAGTCATTTCGAATGAATGGTCCTCAGTGTTGTGAGAATGATGACTGGTTAAAATTTTTGGTGGTTTCTTGTTCAGGCCATAGGCCTACAGCATGTGGCAAACCGGTGAGCATGTGGCTCTATTAGTATAGGAGATACCTGAAAACATATCACACTTTTCATCATAGTGCTTTTACCAATGCATAAAATGCATGGAGAAGTCATTTCGAATGAATGGTCCTCAGTGTTGTGAGAATGATGACTGGTTAAAATTTTTGGTGGTTTCTTGTTCAGGCCATAGGCCTACAGCATGTGGCAAACCGGTGAGCATGTGGCTCTATTAGTATAGGAGATACCTGAAAACATATCACACTTTTCATCATAGTGCTTTTACCAATGCATAAAATGCATGGAGAAGTCATTTCGAATGAATGGTCCTCAGTGTTGTGAGAATGATGACTGGTTAAAATTTTTGGTGGTTTCTTGTTCAGGCCATAGGCCTACAGCATGTGGCAAACCGGTGAGCATGTGGCTCTATTAGTATAGGAGATACCTGAAAACATATCACACTTTTCATCATAGTGCTTTTACCAATGCATAAAATGCATGGAGAAGTCATTTCGAATGAATGGTCCTCAGTGTTGTGAGAATGATGACTGGTTAAAATTTTTGGTGGTTTCTTGTTCAGGCCATAGGCCTACAGCATGTGGCAAACCGGTGAGCATGTGGCTCTATTAGTATAGGAGATACCTGAAAACATATCACACTTTTCATCATAGTGCTTTTACCAATGCATAAAATGCATGGAGAAGTCATTTCGAATGAATGGTCCTCAGTGTTGTGAGAATGATGACTGGTTAAAATTTTTGGTGGTTTCTTGTTCAGGCCATAGGCCTACAGCATGTGGCAAACCGGTGAGCATGTGGCTCTATTAGTATAGGAGATACCTGAAAACATATCACACTTTTCATCATAGTGCTTTTACCAATGCATAAAATGCATGGAGAAGTCATTTCGAATGAATGGTCCTCAGTGTTGTGAGAATGATGACTGGTTAAAATTTTTGGTGGTTTCTTGTTCAGGCCATAGGCCTACAGCATGTGGCAAACCGGTGAGCATGTGGCTCTATTAGTATAGGAGATACCTGAAAACATATCACACTTTTCATCATAGTGCTTTTACCAATGCATAAAATGCATGGAGAAGTCATTTCGAATGAATGGTCCTCAGTGTTGTGAGAATGATGACTGGTTAAAATTTTTGGTGGTTTCTTGTTCAGGCCATAGGCCTACAGCATGTGGCAAACCGGTGAGCATGTGGCTCTATTAGTATAGGAGATACCTGAAAACATATCACACTTTTCATCATAGTGCTTTTACCAATGCATAAAATGCATGGAGAAGTCATTTCGAATGAATGGTCCTCAGTGTTGTGAGAATGATGACTGGTTAAAATTTTTGGTGGTTTCTTGTTCAGGCCATAGGCCTACAGCATGTGGCAAACCGGTGAGCATGTGGCTCTATTAGTATAGGAGATACCTGAAAACATATCACACTTTTCATCATAGTGCTTTTACCAATGCATAAAATGCATGGAGAAGTCATTTCGAATGAATGGTCCTCAGTGATGTGAGAATGATGACTGGTTAAAATTTTTGGTGGTTTCTTGTTCAGGCCATAGCCCTACAGCATGTGGCAAACCGGTGAGCATGTGGCTCTATTAGTATAGGAGATACCTGAAAACATATCACACTTTTCATCATAGTGCTTTTACCAATGCATAAAATGCATGGAGAAGTCATTTCGAATGAATGGTCCTCAGTGTTGTGAGAATGATGACTGGTTAAAATTTTTGGTGGTTTCTTGTTCAGGCCATAGGCCTACAGCATGTGGCAAACCGGTGAGCATGTGGCTCTATTAGTATAGGAGATACCTGAAAACATATCACACTTTTCATCATAGTGCTTTTACCAATGCATAAAATGCATGGAGAAGTCATTTCGAATGAATGGTCCTCAGTGTTGTGAGAATGATGACTGGTTAAAATTTTTGGTGGTTTCTTGTTCAGGCCATAGGCCTACAGCATGTGGCAAACCGGTGAGCATGTGGCTCTATTAGTATAGGAGATACCTGAAAACATATCACACTTTTCATCATAGTGCTTTTACCAATGCATAAAATGCATGGAGAAGTCATTTCGAATGAATGGTCCTCAGTGTTGTGAGAATGATGACTGGTTAAAATTTTTGGTGGTTTCTTGTTCAGGCCATAGGCCTACAGCATGTGGCAAACCGGTGAGCATGTGGCTCTATTAGTATAGGAGATACCTGAAAACATATCACACTTTTCATCATAGTGCTTTTACCAATGCATAAAATGCATGGAGAAGTCATTTCGAATGAATGGTCCTCAGTGTTGTGAGAATGATGACTGGTTAAAATTTTTGGAGGGTTTCTTGTTCAGGCCATAGGCCTACAGCATGTGGCAAACCGATGAGCATGTGGCTCTATTAGTATAGGAGATACCTGAAAACATATCACACTTTTCATCATAGTGCTTTTACCAATGCATAAAATGCATGGAGAAGTCATTTCGAATGAATGGTCCTCAGTGTTGTGAAAATGATGACTGGTTAAAATTTTTGGTGGTTTCTTGTTCAGGCCATAGGCCTACAGCATGTGGCAAACCGGTGAGCATGTGGCTCTATTAGTATAGGAGATACCTGAAAACATATCACACTTTTCATCATAGTGCTTTTACCAATGCATAAAATGCATGGAGAAGTCATTTCGAATGAATGGTCCTCAGTGTTGTGAGAATGATGACTGGTTAAAATTTTTGGTGGTTTCTTGTTCAGGCCATAGGCCTACAGCATGTGGCAAACCGGTGAGCATGTGGCTCTATTAGTATAGGAGATACCTGAAAACATATCACACTTTTCATCATAGTGCTTTTACCAATGCATAAAATGCATGGAGAAGTCATTTCGAATGAATGGTCCTCAGTGTTGTGAGAATGATGACTGGTTAAAATTTTTGGTGGTTTCTTGTTCAGGCCATAGGCCTACAGCATGTGGCAAACCGGTGAGCATGTGGCTCTATTAGTATAGGAGATACCTGAAAACATATCACACTTTTCATCATAGTGCTTTTACCAATGCATAAAATGCATGGAGAAGTCATTTCGAATGAATGGTCCTCAGTGTTGTGAGAATGATGACTGGTTAAAATTTTTGGTGGTTTCTTGTTCAGGCCATAGGCCTACAGCATGTGGCAAACCGGTGAGCATGTGGCTCTATTAGTATAGGAGATACCTGAAAACATATCACACTTTTCATCATAGTGCTTTTACCAATGCATAAAATGCATGGAGAAGTCATTTCGAATGAATGGTCCTCAGTGTTGTGAGAATGATGACTGGTTAAAATTTTTGGTGGTTTCTTGTTCAGGCCATAGGCCTACAGCATGTGGCAAACCGGTGAGCATGTGGCTCTATTAGTATAGGAGATACCTGAAAACATATCACACTTTTCATCATAGTGCTTTTACCAATGCATAAAATGCATTGAGAAGTCATTTCGAATGAATGGTCCTCAGTGTTGTGAGAATGATGACTGGTTAAAATTTTTGGTGGTTTCTTGTTCAGGCCATAGGCCTACAGCATGTGGCAAACCGGTGAGCATGTGGCTCTATTAGTATAGAAGATACCTGAAAACATATCACACTTTTCATCATAGTGCTTTTACCAATGCATAAAATGCATGGAGAAGTCATTTCGAATGAATGGTCCTCAGTGTTGTGAGAATGATGACTGGTTAAAATTTTTGGTGGTTTCTTGTTCAGGCCATAGGCCTACAGCATGTGGCAAACCGGTGAGCATGTGGCTCTATTAGTATAGGAGATACCTGAAAACATATCACACTTTTCATCATAGTGCTTTTACCAATGCATAAAATGCATGGAGAAGTCATTTCGAATGAATGGTCCTCAGTGATGTGAGAATGATGACTGGTTAAAATTTTTGGTGGTTTCTTGTTCAGGCCATAGGCCTACAGCATGTGGCAAACCGGTGAGCATGTGGCTCTATTAGTATAGGAGATACCTGAAAACATATCACACTTTTCATCATAGTGCTTTTACCAATGCATAAAATGCATGGAGAAGTCATTTCGAATGAATGGTCCTCAGTGTTGTGAGAATGATGACTGGTTAAAATTTTGGTGGTTTCTTGTTCAGGCCATAGGCCTACAGCGTGTGGCAAACCGGTGAGCATGTGGCTCTATTAGTATAGGAGATACCTGAAAACATATCACACTTTTCATCATAGTGCTTTTACCAATGCATAAAATGCATGGAGAAGTCATTTCGAATGAATGGTCCTCAGTGTTGTGAGAATGATGACTGGTTAAAATTTTTGGTGGTTTCTTGTTCAGGCCATAGGCCTACAGCATGTGGCAAACCGGTGAGCATGTGGCTCTATTAGTATAGGAGATACCTGAAAACATATCACACTTTTCATCATAGTGCTTTTACCAATGCATAAAATGCATGGAGAAGTCATTTCGAATGAATGGTCCTCAGTGTTGTGAGAATGATGACTGGTTAAAATTTTTGGTGGTTTCTTGTTCAGGCCATAGGCCTACAGCATGTGGCAAACCGGTGAGCATGTGGCTCTATTAGTATAGGAGATACCTGAAAACATATCACACTTTTCATCATAGTGCTTTTACCAATGCATAAAATGCATGGAGAAGTCATTTCGAATGAATGGTCCTCAGTGTTGTGAGAATGATGACTGGTTAAAATTTTTGGTGGTTTCTTGTTCAGGCCATAGGCCTACAGCATGTGGCAAACCGGTGAGCATGTGGCTCTATTAGTATAGGAGATACCTGAAAACATATCACACTTTTCATCATAGTGCTTTTACCAATGCATAAAATGCATGGAGAAGTCATTTCGAATGAATGGTCCTCAGTGTTGTGAGAATGATGACTGGTTAAAATTTTTGGTGGTTTCTTGTTCAGGCCATAGGCCTACAGCATGTGGCAAACCGGTGAGCATGTGGCTCTATTAGTATAGGAGATACCTGAAAACATATCACACTTTTCATCATAGTGCTTTTACCAATGCATAAAATGCATGGAGAAGTCATTTCGAATGAATGGTCCTCAGTGTTGTGAGAATGATGACTGGTTAAAATTTTTGGTGGTTTCTTGTTCAGGCCATAGGCCTACAGCATGTGGCAAACCGGTGAGCATGTGGCTCTATTAGTATAGGAAATACCTGAAAACATATCACACTTTTCATCATAGTGCTTTTACCAATGCATAAAATGCATGGAGAAGTCATTTCGAATGAATGGTCCTCAGTGTTGTGAGAATGATGACTGGTTAAAATTTTTGGTGGTTTCTTGTTCAGGCCATAGGCATACAGCATGTGGCAAACCGGTGAGCATGTGGCTCTATTAGTATAGGAGATACCTGAAAACATATCACACTTTTCATCATAGTGCTTTTACCAATGCATAAAATGCATGGAGAAGTCATTTCGAATGAATGGTCCTCAGTGATGTGAGAATGATGACTGGTTAAAATTTTTGGTGGTTTCTTGTTCAGGCCATAGGCCTACAGCATGTGGCAAACCGGTGAGCATGTGGCTCTATTAGTATAGGAGATACCTGAAAACATATCACACTTTTCATCATAGTGCTTTTACCAATGCATAAAATGCATGGAGAAGTCATTTCGAATGAATGGTCCTCAGTGATGTGAGAATGATGACTGGTTAAAATTTTTGGTGGTTTCTTGTTCAGGCCATAGGCCTACAGCATGTGGCAAACCGGTGAGCATGTGGCTCTATTAGTATAGGAGATACCTGAAAACATATCACACTTTTCATCATAGTGCTTTTACCAATGCATAAAATGCATGGAGAAGTCATTTCGAATGAATGGTCCTCAGTGTTGTGAGAATGATGACTGGTTAAAATTTTTGGTGGTTTCTTGTTCAGGCCATAGGCCTACAGCGTGTGGCAAACCGGTGAGCATGTGGCTCTATTAGTATAGGAGATACCTGAAAACATATCACACTTTTCATCATAGTGCTTTTACCAATGCATAAAATGCATGGAGAAGTCATTTCGAATGAATGGTCCTCAGTGTTGTGAGAATGATGACTGGTTAAAATTTTTGGTGGTTTCTTGTTCAGGCCATAGGCCTACAGCATGTGGCAAACCGGTGAGCATGTGGCTCTATTAGTATAGGAGATACCTGAAAACATATCACACTTTTCATCATAGTGCTTTTACCAATGCATAAAATGCATGGAGAAGTCATTTCGAATGAATGGTCCTCAGTGTTGTGAGAATGATGACTGGTTAAAATTTTTGGTGGTTTCTTGTTCAGGCCATAGGCCTACAGCATGTGGCAAACCGGTGAGCATGTGGCTCTATTAGTATAGGAGATACCTGAAAACATATCACACTTTTCATCATAGTGCTTTTACCAATGCATAAAATGCATGGAGAAGTCATTTCGAATGAATGGTCCTCAGTGTTGTGAGAATGATGACTGGTTAAAATTTTTGATGGTTTCTTGTTCAGGCCATAGGCCTACAGCATGTGGCAAACCGGTGAGCATGTGGCTCTATTAGTATAGGAGATACCTGAAAACATATCACACTTTTCATCATAGTGCTTTTACCAATGCATAAAATGCATGGAGAAGTCATTTCGAATGAATGGTCCTCAGTGTTGTGAGAATGATGACTGGTTAAAATTTTTGGTGGTTTCTTGTTCAGGCCATAGGCCTACAGCATGTGGCAAACCGGTGAGCATGTGGCTCTATTAGTATAGGAGATACCTGAAAACATATCACACTTTTCATCATAGTGCTTTTACCAATGCATAAAATGCATGGAGAAGTCATTTCGAATGAATGGTCCTCAGTGTTGTGAGAATGATGACTGGTTAAAATTTTTGGTGGTTTCTTGTTCAGGCCATAGGCCTACAGCATGTGGCAAACCGGTGAGCATGTGGCTCTATTAGTATAGGAAATACCTGAAAACATATCACACTTTTCATCATAGTGCTTTTACCAATGCATAAAATGCATGGAGAAGTCATTTCGAATGAATGGTCCTCAGTGTTGTGAGAATGATGACTGGTTAAAATTTTTGGTGGTTTCTTGTTCAGGCCATAGGCATACAGCATGTGGCAAACCGGTGAGCATGTGGCTCTATTAGTATAGGAGATACCTGAAAACATATCACACTTTTCATCATAGTGCTTTTACCAATGCATAAAATGCATGGAGAAGTCATTTCGAATGAATGGTCCTCAGTGTTGTGAGAATGATGACTGGTTAAAATTTTTGGTGGTTTCTTGTTCAGGCCATAGGCCTACAGCATGTGGCAAACCGGTGAGCATGTGGCTCTATTAGTATAGGAGATACCTGAAAACATATCACACTTTTCATCATAGTGCTTTTACCAATGCATAAAATGCATGGAGAAGTCATTTCGAATGAATGGTCCTCAGTGTTGTGAGAAAGATGACTGGTTAAAATTTTTGGTGGTTTCTTGTTCAGGCCATAGGCCTACAGCATGTGGCAAAGCGGTGAGCATGTGGCTCTATTAGTATAGGAGATACCTGAAAACATATCACACTTTTCATCATAGTGCTTTTACCAATGCATAAAATGCATGGATAAGTCATTTCGAATGAATGGTCCTCAGTGTTGTGAGAATGATGACTGGTTAAAATTTTTGGTGGTTTCTTGTTCAGGCCATAGGCCTACAGCATGTGGCAAACCGGTGAGCATGTGGCTCTATTAGTATAGGAGATACCGGAAAACATATCACACTTTTCATCATAGTGCTTTTACCAATGCATAAAATGCATGGAGAAGTCATTTCGAATGAATGGTCCTCAGTGTTGTGAGAATGATGACTGGTTAAAATTTTTGGTGGTTTCTTGTTCAGGCCATGGGCCTACAGCATGTGGCAAACCGGTGAGCATGTGGCTCTATTAGTATAGGAGATACCTGAAAACATATCACACTTTTCATCATAGTGCTTTTACCAATGCATAAAATGCATGGAGAAGTCATTTCGAATGAATGGTCCTCAGTGTTGTGAGAATGATGACTGGTTAAAATTTTTGGTGGTTTCTTGTTCAGGCCATAGGCCTACAGCATGTGGCAAACCGGTGAGCATGTGGCTCTATTAGTATAGGAGATACCGGAAAACATATCACACTTTTCATCATAGTGCTTTTACCAATGCATAAAATGCATGGAGAAGTCATTTCGAATGAATGGTCCTCAGTGTTGTGAGAATGATGACTGGTTAAAATTTTTGGTGGTTTCTTGTTCAGGCCATAGGCCTACAGCATGTGGCAAACCGGTGAGCATGTGGCTCTATTAGTATAGGAGATACCTGAAAACATATCACACTTTTCATCATAGTGCTTTTACCAATGCATAAAATGCATGGAGAAGTCATTTCGAATGAATGGTCCTCAGTGTTGTGAGAATGATGACTGGTTAAAATTTTTGGTGGTTTCTTGTTCAGGCCATAGGCCTACAGCATGTGGCAAACCGGTGAGCATGTGGCTCTATTAGTATAGGAGATACCTGAAAACATATCACACTTTTCATCATAGTGCTTTTACCAATGCATAAAATGCATGGAGAAGTCATTTCGAATGAATGGTCCTCAGTGTTGTGAGAATGATGACTGGTTAAAATTTTTGGTGGTTTCTTGTTCAGGCCATAGGCCTACAGCATGTGGCAAACCGGTGAGCATGTGGCTCTATTAGTATAGGAGATACCTGAAAAAAAATCACACTTTTCATCATAGTGCTTTTACCAATGCATAAAATGCATGGAGAAGTCATTTCGAATGAATGGTCATCAGTGTTGTGAGAATGATGACTGGTTAAAATTTTTGGTGGTTTCTTGTTCAGGCCATAGGCCTACAGCATGTGGCAAACCGGTGAGCATGTGGCTCTATTAGTATAGAAGATACCTGAAAACATATCACACTTTTCATCATAGTGCTTTTACCAATGCATAAAATGCATGGAGAAGTCATTTCGAATGAATGGTCCTCAGTGTTGTGAGAATGATGACTGGTTAAAATTTTTGGTGGTTTCTTGTTCAGGCCATAGGCCTACAGCATGTGGCAAACCGGTGAGCATGTGGCTCTATTAGTATAGGAGATACCTGAAAACATATCACACTTTTCATCATAGTGCTTTTACCAATGCATAAAATGCATGGAGAAGTCAATTCGAATGAATCGTCCTCAGTTTTGTGAGAATGATGACTTGTTAAAATTTTTGGTGGTTTCTTGTTCAGGCCATAGGCCTACAGCATGTGGCAAACCGGTGAGCATGTGGCTCTATTAGTATAGGAGATACCTGAAAACATATCACACTTTTCATCATAGTGCTTTTACCAATGCATAAAATGCATGGAGAAGTCATTTCGAATGAATGGTCCTCAGTGTTGTGAGAATGATGACTGGTTAAAATTTTTGGTGGTTTCTTGTTCAGGCCATAGGCCTACAGCATGTGGCAAACCGGTGAGCATGTGGCTCTATTAGTATAGGAGATACCTGAAAACATATCACACTTTTCATCATAGTGCTTTTACCAATGCATAAAATGCATGGAGAAGTCATTTCGAATGAATGGTCCTCAGTGTTGTGAGAATGATGACTGTTTAAAATTTTTGGTGGTTTCTTGTTCAGGCCATAGGCCTACAGCATGTGGCAAACCGGTGAGCATGTGGCTCTATTAGTATAGGAGATACCTGAAAACATATCATACTTTTCATCATAGTGCTTTTACCAATGCATAAAATGCATGGAGAAGTCATTTCGAATGAATGGTCCTCAGTGTTGTGAGAAAGATGACTGGTTAAAATTTTTGGTGGTTTCTTGTTCAGGCCATAGGCCTACAGCATGTGGCAAACCGGTGAGCATGTGGCTCTATTAGTATAGGAGATACCTGAAAACATATCACACTTTTCATCATAGTGCTTTTACCAATGCATAAAATGCATGGAGAAGTCATTTCGAATGAATGGTCCTCAGTGTTGTGAGAAAGATGACTGGTTAAAATTTTTGGTGGTTTCTTGTTCAGGCCATAGGCCTACAGCATGTGGCAAACCGGTGAGCATGTGGCTCTATTAGTATAGGAGATACCGGAAAACATATCACACTTTTCATCATAGTGCTTTTACCAATGCATAAAATGCATGGAGAAGTCATTTCGAATGAATGGTCCTCAGTGTTGTGAGAATGATGACTGGTTAAAATTTTTGGTGGTTTCTTGTTCAGGCCATAGGCCTACAGCATGTGGCAAACCGGTGAGCATGTGGCTCTATTAGTATAGGAGATACCTGAAAACATATCACACTTTTCATCATAGTGCTTTTACCAATGCATAAAATGCATGGAGAAGTCATTTCGAATGAATGGTCCTCAGTGTTGTGAGAATGATGACTGGTTAAAATTTTTGGTGGTTTCTTGTTCAGGCCATAGGCCTACAGCATGTGGCAAACCGGTGAGCATGTGGCTCTATTAGTATAGGAGATACCTGAAAACATATCACACTTTTCATCATAGTGCTTTTACCAATGCATAAAATGCATGGAGAAGTCATTTCGAATGAATGGTCCTCAGTGTTGTGAGAATGATGACTGGTTAAAATTTTTGGTGGTTTCTTGTTCAGGCCATAGGCCTACAGCATGTGGCAAACCGGTGAGCATGTGGCTCTATTAGTATAGGAGATACCTGAAAACATATCACACTTTTCATCATAGTGCTTTTACCAATGCATAAAATGCATGGAGAAGTCATTTCGAATGAATGGTCATCAGTGTTCTGAGAATGATGACTGGTTAAAATTTTTGGTGGTTTCTTGTTCAGGCCATAGGCCTACAGCATGTGGCAAACCGGTGAGCATGTGGCTCTATTAGTATAGGAGATACCTGAAAACATATCACACTTTTCATCATAGTGCTTTTACCAATGCATAAAATGCATGGAGAAGTCATTTCGAATGAATGGTCCTCAGTGTTGTGAGAATGATGACTGGTTAAAATTTTTGGTGGTTTCTTGTTCAGGCCATAGGCCTACAGCATGTGGCAAACCGGTGAGCATGTGGCTCTATTAGTATAGGAGATACCTGAAAACATATCACACTTTTCATCATAGTGCTTTTACCAATGCATAAAATGCATGGAGAAGTCATTTCGAATGAATGGTCCTCAGTGTTGTGAGAATGATGACTGTTTAAAATTTTTGGTGGTTTCTTGTTCAGGCCATAGGCCTACAGCATGTGGCAAACCGGTGAGCATGTGGCTCTATTAGTATAGGAGATACCTGAAAACATATCACACTTTTCATCATAGTGCTTTTACCAATGCATAAAATGCATGGAGAAGTCATTTCGAATGAATGGTCCTCAGTGTTGTGAGAAAGATGACTGGTTAAAATTTTTGGTGGTTTCTTGTTCAGGCCATAGGCCTACAGCATGTGGCAAACCGGTGAGCATGTGGCTCTATTAGTATAGGAGATACCTGAAAACATATCACACTTTTCATCATAGTGCTTTTACCAATGCATAAAATGCATGGAGAAGTCATTTCGAATGAATGGTCCTCAGTGTTGTGAGAATGATGACTGGTTAAAATTTTTGGTGGTTTCTTGTTCAGGCCATAGGCCTACAGCATGTGGCAAACCGGTGAGCATGTGGCTCTATTAGTATAGGAGATACCGGAAAACATATCACACTTTTCATCATAGTGCTTTTACCAATGCATAAAATGCATGGAGAAGTCATTTCGAATGAATGGTCCTCAGTGTTGTGAGAATGATGACTGGTTAAAATTTTTGGTGGTTTCTTGTTCAGGCCATAGGCCTACAGCATGTGGCAAACCGGTGAGCATGTGGCTCTATTAGTATAGGAGATACCTGAAAACATATCACACTTTTCATCATAGTGCTTTTACCAATGCATAAAATGCATGGAGAAGTCATTTCGAATGAATGGTCCTCAGTGTTGTGAGAATGATGACTGGTTAAAATTTTTGGTGGTTTCTTGTTCAGGCCATAGGCCTACATCAAGTGGCAAACCGGTGAGCATGTGGCTCTATTAGTATAGGAGATACCTGAAAACATATCACACTTTTCATCATAGTGCTTTTACCAATGCATAAAATGCATGGAGAAGTCATTTCGAATGAATGGTCCTCAGTGTTGTGAGAATGATGACTGGTTAAAATTTTTGGTGGTTTCTTGTTCAGGCCATAGGCCTACAGCATGTGGCAAACCGGTGAGTTTGTGGCTCTATTAGTATAGGAGATACCTGAAAACATATCACACTTTTCATCATAGTGCTTTTACCAATGCATAAAATGCATGGAGAAGTCATTTCGAATGAATGGTCCTCAGTGTTGTGAGAATGATGACTGTTTAAAATTTTTGGTGGTTTCTTGTTCAGGCCATAGGCCTACAGCATGTGGCAAACCGGTGAGCATGTGGCTCTATTAGTATAGGAGATACCTGAAAACATATCACACTTTTCATCAAAGTGCTTTTACCAATGCATAAAATGCATGCAGAATTCATTTCGAATGAATGGTCGTCAGTGTTGTGAGAATGATGACTGGTTAAAATTTTTGGTGGTTCCTTGTTCAGGCCATAGGCCTACAGCATGTGGCAAACCGGTGAGCATGTGGCTCTGTTAGTATAGGAGATACCTGAAAACATATCACACTTTTCATCATAGTGCTTTTACCAATGCATAAAATGCATGGAGAAGTCATTTCGAATGAATGGTCCTCAGTGTTGTGAGAATGATGACTGGTTAAAATTTTTGGTGGTTTCTTGTTCAGGCCATAGGCCTACAGCATGTGGCAAACCGGTGAGCATGTGGCTCTATTAGTATAGGAGATACCTGAAAACATATCACACTTTTCATCATAGTGCTTTTACCAATGCATAAAATGCATGGAGAAGTCATTTCGAATGAATGGTCCTCAGTGTTGTGAGAATGATGACTGGTTAAAATTTTTGGTGGTTTCTTGTTCAGGCCATAGGCCTACAGCATGTGGCAAACCGGTGAGCATGTGGCTCTATTAGTATAGGAGATACCTGAAAACATATCACACTTTTCATCATAGTGCTTTTACCAATGCATAAAATGCATGGAGAAGTCATTTCGAATGAATGGTCCTCAGTGTTGTGAGAATGATGACTGGTTAAAATTTTTGGTGGTTTCTTGTTCAGGCCATAGGCCTACAGCATGTGGCAAACCGGTGAGCATGTGGCTCTATTAGTATAGGAGATACCTGAAAACATATCACACTTTTCATCATAGTGCTTTTACCAATGCATAAAATGCATGGAGAAGTCATTTCGAATGAATGGTCCTCAGTGTTGTGAGAATGATGACTGGTTAAAATTTTTGGTGGTTTCTTGTTCAGGCCATAGGCCTACAGCATGTGGCAAACCGGTGAGCATGTGGCTCTATTAGTATAGGAGATACCTGAAAACATATCACACTTTTCATCATAGTGCTTTTACCAATGCATAAAATGCATGCAGAAGTCATTTCGAATGAATGGTCCTCAGTGTTGTGAGAATGATGACTGGTTAAAATTTTTGGTGGTTTCTTGTTCAGGCCATAGGCCTACAGCATGTGGCAAACCGGTGAGCATGTCGCTCTATTAGTATAGGAGATACCTGAAAACATATCACACTTTTCATCTTAGTGCTTTTACCAATGCATAAAATGCATGGAGAAGTCATTTCGAATGAATGGTCCTCAGTGTTGTGAGAATGATGACTGGTTAAAATTTTTGGTGGTTTCTTGTTCAGGCCATAGGCCTACAGCATGTGGCAAACCGGTGAGCATGTGGCTCTATTAGTATAGGAGATACCTGAAAACATATCACACTTTTCATCATAGTGCTTTTACCAATGCATAAAATGCATGGAGAAGTCATTTCGAATGAATGGTCCTCAGTGTTGTGAGAATGATGACTGGTTAAAATTTTTGGTGGTTTCTTGTTCAGGCCATAGCCCTACAGCATGTGGCAAACCGGTGAGCATGTGGCTCTATTAGTATAGGAGATACCTGAAAACATATCACACTTTTCATCATAGTGCTTTTACCAATGCATAAAATGCATGGAGAAGTCATTTCGAATGAATGGTCCTCAGTGTTGTGAGAATGATGACTGGTTAAAATTTTTGGTGGTTTCTTGTTCAGGCCATAGGCCTACAGCATGTGGCAAACCGGTGAGCATGTGGCTCTATTAGTATAGGAGATACCTGAAAACATATCACACTTTTCATCATAGTGCTTTTACCAATGCATAAAATGCATGGAGAAGTCATTTCGAATGAATGGTCCTCAGTGTTGTGAGAATGATGACTGGTTAAAATTTTTGGTGGTTTCTTGTTCAGGCCATAGGCCTACAGCATGTGGCAAACCGGTGAGCATGTGGCTCTATTAGTATAGGAGATACCTGAAAACATATCACACTTTTCATCATAGTGCTTTTACCAATGCATAAAATGCATGGAGAAGTCATTTCGAATGAATGGTCCTCAGTGTTGTGAGAATGATGACTGGTTAAAATTTTTGGTGGTTTCTTGTTCAGGCCATAGGCCTACAGCATGTGGCAAACCGGTGAGCATGTGGCTCTATTGGTATAGGAGATACCTGAAAACATATCACACTTTTCATCATAGTGCTTTTACCAATGCATAAAATGCATGGAGAAGTCATTTCGAATGAATGGTCCTCAGTGTTGTGAGAATGATGACTGGTTAAAATTTTTGGTGGTTTCTTGTTCAGGCCATAGGCCTACAGCATGTGGCAAACCGGTGAGCATGTGGCTCTATTAGTATAGGAGATACCTGAAAACATATCACACTTTTCATCATAGTGCTTTTACCAATGCATAAAATGCATGGAGAAGTCATTTCGAATGAATGGTCCTCAGTGTTGTGAGAATGATGACTGGTTAAAATTTTTGGTGGTTTCTTGTTCAGGCAATAGGCCTACAGCATGTGGCAAACCGGTGAGCATGTGGCTCTATTAGTATAGGAGATACCGGAAAACATATCACACTTTTCATCATAGTGCTTTTACCAATGCATAAAATGCATGGAGAAGTCATTTCGAATGAATGGTCCTCAGTGTTGTGAGAATGATGACTGGTTAAAATTTTTGGTGGTTTCTTGTTCAGGCCATAGGCCTACAGCATGTGGCAAACCGGTGAGCATGTGGCTCTATTAGTATAGGAGATACCTGAAAACATATCACACTTTTCATCATAGTGCTTTTACCAATGCATAAAATGCATGGAGAAGTCATTTTGAATGAATGGTCCTCAGTGTTGTGAGAATGATGACTGGTTAAAATTTTTGGTGGTTTCTTGTTCAGGCCATAGGCCTACATCATGTGGCAAACCGGTGAGCATGTGGCTCTATTAGTATAGGAGATACCTGAAAACATATCACACTTTTCATCATAGTGCTTTTACCAATGCATAAAATGCATGGAGAAGTCATTTCGAATGAATGGTCCTCAGTGTTGTGAGAATGATGACTGGTTAAAATTTTTGGTGGTTTCTTGTTCAGGCCATAGGCCTACAGCATGTGGCAAACCGGTGAGCATGTGGCTCTATTAGTATAGGAGATACCTGAAAACATATCACACTTTTCATCATAGTGCTTTTACCAATGCATAAAATGCATGGAGAAGTCATTTCGAATGAATGGTCCTCAGTGTTGTGAGAATGATGACTGGTTAAAATTTTTGGTGGTTTCTTGTTCAGGCCATAGGCCTACAGCATGTGGCAAACCGGTGAGCATGTGGCTCTGTTAGTATAGGAGATACCTGAAAACATATCACACTTTTCATAATAGTGCTTTTACCAATGCATAAAATGCATGGAGAAGTCATTTCGAATGAATGGTCCTCAGTGTTGTGAGAATGATGACTGGTTAAAATTTTTGGTGGTTTCTTGTTCAGGCCATAGGCCTACAGCATGTGGCAAACCGGTGAGCATGTGGCTCTATTAGTATAGGAGATACCTGAAAACATATCACACTTTTCATCATAGTGCTTTTACCAATGCATAAAATGCATGGAGAAGTCATTTCGAATGAATGGTCCTCAGTGTTGTGAGAATGATGACTGGTTAAAATTTTTGGTGGTTTCTTGTTCAGGCCATAGGCCTACAGCATGTGGCAAACCGGTGAGCATGTGGCTCTATTAGTATAGGAGATACCTGAAAACATATCACACTTTTCATCATAGTGCTTTTATCAATGCATAAAATGCATGGAGAAGTCATTTCGAATGAATGGTCCTCAGTGTTGTGAGAATGATGACTGGTTAAAATTTTTGGTGGTTTCTTGTTCAGGCCATAGGCCTACAGCATGTGGCAAACCGGTGAGCATGTGGCTCTATTAGTATAGGAGATACCTGAAAACATATCACACTTTTCATCATAGTGCTTTTACCAATGCATAAAATGCATGGAGAAGTCATTTCGAATGAATGGTCCTCAGTGTTGTGAGAATGATGACTGGTTAAAATTTTTGGTGGTTTCTTGTTCAGGCCATAGGCCTACAGCATGTGGCAAACCGGTGAGCATGTGGCTCTATTAGTATAGGAGATACCTGAAAACATATCACACTTTTCATCATAGTGCTTTTACCAATGCATAAAATGCATGGAGAAGTCATTTCGAATGAATCGTCCTCAGTGTTGTGAGAATGATGACTGGTTAAAATTTTTGGTGGTTTCTTGTTCAGGCCATAGGCCTACATCATGTGGCAAACCGGTGAGCATGTGGCTCTATTAGTATAGGAGATACCTGAAAACATATCACACTTTTCATCATAGTGCTTTTACCAATGCATAAAATGCATGGAGAAGTCATTTCGAATGAATGGTCCTCAGTGTTGTGAGAATGATGACTGGTTAAAATTTTTGGTGGTTTCTTCTTCAGGCCATAGGCCTACAGCATGTGGCAAACCGGTGAGCATGTGGCTCTATTAGTATAGGAGATACCTGAAAACATATCACACTTTTCATCATAGTGCTTATACCAATGCATAAAATGCATGGAGAAGTCATTTCGAATGAATGGTCCTCAGTGTTGTGAGAATGATGACTGGTTAAAATTTTTGGTGGTTTCTTGTTCAGGCCATAGGCCTACAGCATGTGGCAAACCGGTGAGCATGTGGCTCTATTAGTATAGGAGATACCTGAAAACATCACACTTTTCATCATAGTGCTTTTACCAATGCATAAAATGCATTGAAAAGTCATTTCGAATGAATGGTCCTCAGTGTTGTGAGAATGATGACTGGTTAAAATTTTTGGTGGTTTCTTGTTCAGGCCATAGGCCTACAGCATGTGGCAAACCGGTGAGCATGTGGCTCTATTAGTATAGGAGATACCTGAAAACATATCACACTTTTCATCATAGTGCTTTTACCAATGCATAAAATGCATGGAGAAGTCATTTCGAATGAATGGTCCTCAGTGTTGTGAGAATGATGACTGGTTAAAATTTTTGGTGGTTTCTTGTTCAGGCCATAGGCCTACAGCATGTGGCAAACCGGTGAGCATGTGGCTCTATTAGTATAGGAGATACCTGAAAACATATCACACTTTTCATCATAGTGCTTTTACCAATGCATAAAATGCATGGAGAAGTCATTTCGAATGAATGGTCCTCAGTGTTGTGAGAATGATGACTGGTTAAAATTTTTGGTGGTTTCTTGTTCAGGCCATAGGCCTACAGCATGTGGCAAACCGGTGAGCATGTGGCTCTATTAGTATAGGAGATACCTGAAAACATATCACACTTTTCATCATAGTGCTTTTACCAATGCATAAAATGCATGGAGAAGTCATTTCGAATGAATGGTCCTCAGTGTTGTGAGAATGATGACTGGTTAAAATTTTTGGTGGTTTCTTGTTCAGGCCATAGGCCTACAGCATGTGGCAAACCGGTGAGCATGTGGCTCTATTAGTATAGGAGATACCTGAAAACATATCACACTTTTCATCATAGTGCTTTTACCAATGCATAAAATGCATGGAGAAGTCATTTCGAATGAATGGTCCTCAGTGTTGTGAGAATGATGACTGGTTAAAATTTTTGGTGGTTTCTTGTTCAGGCCATAGGCCTACAGCATGTGGCAAACCGGTGAGCATGTGGCTCTATTAGTATAGGAAATACCTGAAAACATATCACACTTTTCATCATAGTGCTTTTACCAATGCATAAAATGCATGGAGAAGTCATTTCGAATGAATGGTCCTCAGTGTTGTGAGAATGATGACTGGTTAAAATTTTTGGTGGTTTCTTGTTCAGGCCATAGGCATACAGCATGTGGCAAACCGGTGAGCATGTGGCTCTATTAGTATAGGAGATACCTGAAAACATATCACACTTTTCATCATAGTGCTTTTACCAATGCATAAAATGCATGGAGAAGTCATTTCGAATGAATGGTCCTCAGTGATGTGAGAATGATGACTGGTTAAAATTTTTGGTGGTTTCTTGTTCAGGCCATAGGCCTACAGCATGTGGCAAACCGGTGAGCATGTGGCTCTATTAGTATAGGAGATACCTGAAAACATATCACACTTTTCATCATAGTGCTTTTACCAATGCATAAAATGCATGGAGAAGTCATTTCGAATGAATGGTCCTCAGTGATGTGAGAATGATGACTGGTTAAAATTTTTGGTGGTTTCTTGTTCAGGCCATAGGCCTACAGCATGTGGTAAACCGGTGAGCATGTGGCTCTATTAGTATAGGAGATACCTGAAAACATATCACACTTTTCATCATAGTGCTTTTACCAATGCATAAAATGCATGGAGAAGTCATTTCGAATGAATGGTCCTCAGTGTTGTGAGAATGATGACTGGTTAAAATTTTTGGTGGTTTCTTGTTCAGGCCATAGGCCTACAGCGTGTGGCAAACCGGTGAGCATGTGGCTCTATTAGTATAGGAGATACCTGAAAACATATCACACTTTTCATCATAGTGCTTTTACCAATGCATAAAATGCATGGAGAAGTCATTTCGAATGAATGGTCCTCAGTGTTGTGAGAATGATGACTGGTTAAAATTTTTGGTGGTTTCTTGTTCAGGCCATAGGCCTACAGCATGTGGCAAACCGGTGAGCATGTGGCTCTATTAGTATAGGAGATACCTGAAAACATATCACACTTTTCATCATAGTGCTTTTACCAATGCATAAAATGCATGGAGAAGTCATTTCGAATGAATGGTCCTCAGTGTTGTGAGAATGATGACTGGTTAAAATTTTTGGTGGTTTCTTGTTCAGGCCATAGGCCTACAGCATGTGGCAAACCGGTGAGCATGTGGCTCTATTAGTATAGGAGATACCTGAAAACATATCACACTTTTCATCATAGTGCTTTTACCAATGCATAAAATGCATGGAGAAGTCATTTCGAATGAATGGTCCTCAGTGTTGTGAGAATGATGACTGGTTAAAATTTTTGGTGGTTTCTTGTTCAGGCCATAGGCCTACAGCATGTGGCAAACCGGTGAGCATGTGGCTCTATTAGTATAGGAGATACCTGAAAACATATCACACTTTTCATCATAGTGCTTTTACCAATGCATAAAATGCATGGAGAAGTCATTTCGAATGAATGGTCCTCAGTGTTGTGAGAATGATGACTGGTTAAAATTTTTGGTGGTTTCTTGTTCAGGCCATAGGCCTACAGCATGTGGCAAACCGGTGAGCATGTGGCTCTATTAGTATAGGAGATACCTGAAAACATATCACACTTTTCATCATAGTGCTTTTACCAATGCATAAAATGCATGGAGAAGTCATTTCGAATGAATGGTCCTCAGTGTTGTGAGAATGATGACTGGTTAAAATTTTTGGTGGTTTCTTGTTCAGGCCATAGGCCTACAGCATGTGGCAAACCGGTGAGCATGTGGCTCTATTAGTATAGGAAATACCTGAAAACATATCACACTTTTCATCATAGTGCTTTTACCAATGCATAAAATGCATGGAGAAGTCATTTCGAATGAATGGTCCTCAGTGTTGTGAGAATGATGACTGGTTAAAATTTTTGGTGGTTTCTTGTTCAGGCCATAGGCCTACAGCATGTGGCAAACCGGTGAGCATGTGGCTCTATTAGTATAGGAGATACCTGAAAACATATCACACTTTTCATCATAGTGCTTTTACCAATGCATAAAATGCATGGAGAAGTCATTTCGAATGAATGGTCCTCAGTGTTGTGAGAATGATGACTGGTTAAAATTTTTGGTGGTTTCTTGTTCAGGCCATAGGCCTACAGCATGTGGCAAACCGGTGAGCATGTGGCTCTATTAGTATAGGAGATACCTGAAAACATATCACACTTTTCATCATAGTGCTTTTACCAATGCATAAAATGCATGGAGAAGTCATTTCGAATGAATGGTCCTCAGTGTTGTGAGAAAGATGACTGGTTAAAATTTTTGGTGGTTTCTTGTTCAGGCCATAGGCCTACAGCATGTGGCAAAGCGGTGAGCATGTGGCTCTATTAGTATAGGAGATACCTGAAAACATATCACACTTTTCATCATAGTGCTTTTACCAATGCATAAAATGCATGGATAAGTCATTTCGAATGAATGGTCCTCAGTGTTGTGAGAATGATGACTGGTTAAAATTTTTGGTGGTTTCTTGTTCAGGCCATAGGCCTACAGCATGTGGCAAACCGGTGAGCATGTGGCTCTATTAGTATAGGAGATACCGGAAAACATATCACACTTTTCATCATAGTGCTTTTACCAATGCATAAAATGCATGGAGAAGTCATTTCGAATGAATGGTCCTCAGTGTTGTGAGAATGATGACTGGTTAAAATTTTTGGTGGTTTCTTGTTCAGGCCATGGGCCTACAGCATGTGGCAAACCGGTGAGCATGTGGCTCTATTAGTATAGGAGATACCTGAAAACATATCACACTTTTCATCATAGTGCTTTTACCAATGCATAAAATGCATGGAGAAGTCATTTCGAATGAATGGTCCTCAGTGTTGTGAGAATGATGACTGGTTAAAATTTTTGGTGGTTTCTTGTTCAGGCCATAGGCCTACAGCATGTGGCAAACCGGTGAGCATGTGGCTCTATTAGTATAGGAGATACCGGAAAACATATCACACTTTTCATCATAGTGCTTTTACCAATGCATAAAATGCATGGAGAAGTCATTTCGAATGAATGGTCCTCAGTGTTGTGAGAATGATGACTGGTTAAAATTTTTGGTGGTTTCTTGTTCAGGCCATAGGCCTACAGCATGTGGCAAACCGGTGAGCATGTGGCTCTATTAGTATAGGAGATACCTGAAAACATATCACACTTTTCATCATAGTGCTTTTACCAATGCATAAAATGCATGGAGAAGTCATTTCGAATGAATGGTCCTCAGTGTTGTGAGAATGATGACTGGTTAAAATTTTTGGTGGTTTCTTGTTCAGGCCATAGGCCTACAGCATGTGGCAAACCGGTGAGCATGTGGCTCTATTAGTATAGGAGATACCTGAAAACATATCACACTTTTCATCATAGTGCTTTTACCAATGCATAAAATGCATGGAGAAGTCATTTCGAATGAATGGTCCTCAGTGTTGTGAGAATGATGACTGGTTAAAATTTTTGGTGGTTTCTTGTTCAGGCCATAGGCCTACAGCATGTGGCAAACCGGTGAGCATGTGGCTCTATTAGTATAGGAGATACCTGAAAAAAAATCACACTTTTCATCATAGTGCTTTTACCAATGCATAAAATGCATGGAGAAGTCATTTCGAATGAATGGTCATCAGTGTTGTGAGAATGATGACTGGTTAAAATTTTTGGTGGTTTCTTGTTCAGGCCATAGGCCTACAGCATGTGGCAAACCGGTGAGCATGTGGCTCTATTAGTATAGAAGATACCTGAAAACATATCACACTTTTCATCATAGTGCTTTTACCAATGCATAAAATGCATGGAGAAGTCATTTCGAATGAATGGTCCTCAGTGTTGTGAGAATGATGACTGGTTAAAATTTTTGGTGGTTTCTTGTTCAGGCCATAGGCCTACAGCATGTGGCAAACCGGTGAGCATGTGGCTCTATTAGTATAGGAGATACCTGAAAACATATCACACTTTTCATCATAGTGCTTTTACCAATGCATAAAATGCATGGAGAAGTCAATTCGAATGAATCGTCCTCAGTTTTGTGAGAATGATGACTTGTTAAAATTTTTGGTGGTTTCTTGTTCAGGCCATAGGCCTACAGCATGTGGCAAACCGGTGAGCATGTGGCTCTATTAGTATAGGAGATACCTGAAAACATATCACACTTTTCATCATAGTGCTTTTACCAATGCATAAAATGCATGGAGAAGTCATTTCGAATGAATGGTCCTCAGTGTTGTGAGAATGATGACTGGTTAAAATTTTTGGTGGTTTCTTGTTCAGGCCATAGGCCTACAGCATGTGGCAAACCGGTGAGCATGTGGCTCTATTAGTATAGGAGATACCTGAAAACATATCACACTTTTCATCATAGTGCTTTTACCAATGCATAAAATGCATGGAGAAGTCATTTCGAATGAATGGTCCTCAGTGTTGTGAGAATGATGACTGTTTAAAATTTTTGGTGGTTTCTTGTTCAGGCCATAGGCCTACAGCATGTGGCAAACCGGTGAGCATGTGGCTCTATTAGTATAGGAGATACCTGAAAACATATCACACTTTTCATCATAGTGCTTTTACCAATGCATAAAATGCATGGAGAAGTCATTTCGAATGAATGGTCCTCAGTGTTGTGAGAAAGATGACTGGTTAAAATTTTTGGTGGTTTCTTGTTCAGGCCATAGGCCTACAGCATGTGGCAAACCGGTGAGCATGTGGCTCTATTAGTATAGGAGATACCTGAAAACATATCACACTTTTCATCATAGTGCTTTTACCAATGCATAAAATGCATGGAGAAGTCATTTCGAATGAATGGTCCTCAGTGTTGTGAGAATGATGACTGGTTAAAATTTTTGGTGGTTTCTTGTTCAGGCCATAGGCCTACAGCATGTGGCAAACCGGTGAGCATGTGGCTCTATTAGTATAGGAGATACCGGAAAACATATCACACTTTTCATCATAGTGCTTTTACCAATGCATAAAATGCATGGAGAAGTCATTTCGAATGAATGGTCCTCAGTGTTGTGAGAATGATGACTGGTTAAAATTTTTGGTGGTTTCTTGTTCAGGCCATAGGCCTACAGCATGTGGCAAACCGGTGAGCATGTGGCTCTATTAGTATAGGAGATACCTGAAAACATATCACACTTTTCATCATAGTGCTTTTACCAATGCATAAAATGCATGGAGAAGTCATTTCGAATGAATGGTCCTCAGTGTTGTGAGAATGATGACTGGTTAAAATTTTTGGTGGTTTCTTGTTCAGGCCATAGGCCTACAGCATGTGGCAAACCGGTGAGCATGTGGCTCTATTAGTATAGGAGATACCTGAAAACATATCACACTTTTCATCATAGTGCTTTTACCAATGCATAAAATGCATGGAGAAGTCATTTCGAATGAATGGTCCTCAGTGTTGTGAGAATGATGACTGGTTAAAATTTTTGGTGGTTTCTTGTTCAGGCCATAGGCCTACAGCATGTGGCAAACCGGTGAGCATGTGGCTCTATTAGTATAGGAGATACCTGAAAACATATCACACTTTTCATCATAGTGCTTTTACCAATGCATAAAATGCATGGAGAAGTCATTTCGAATGAATGGTCATCAGTGTTCTGAGAATGATGACTGGTTAAAATTTTTGGTGGTTTCTTGTTCAGGCCATAGGCCTACAGCATGTGGCAAACCGGTGAGCATGTGGCTCTATTAGTATAGGAGATACCTGAAAACATATCACACTTTTCATCATAGTGCTTTTACCAATGCATAAAATGCATGGAGAAGTCATTTCGAATGAATGGTCCTCAGTGTTGTGAGAATGATGACTGGTTAAAATTTTTGGTGGTTTCTTGTTCAGGCCATAGGCCTACATCATGTGGCAAACCGGTGAGCATGTGGCTCTATTAGTATAGGAGATACCTGAAAACATATCACACTTTTCATCATAGTGCTTTTACCAATGCATAAAATGCATGGAGAAGTCATTTCGAATGAATGGTCCTCAGTGTTGTGAGAATGATGACTGGTTAAAATTTTTGGTGGTTTCTTGTTCAGGCCATAGGCCTACAGCATGTGGCAAACCGGTGAGCATGTGGCTCTATTAGTATAGGAGATACCTGAAAACATATCACACTTTTCATCATAGTGCTTTTACCAATGCATAAAATGCATGGAGAAGTCATTTCGAATGAATGGTCCTCAGTGTTGTGAGAATGATGACTGTTTAAAATTTTTGGTGGTTTCTTGTTCAGGCCATAGGCCTACAGCATGTGGCAAACCGGTGAGCATGTGGCTCTATTAGTATAGGAGATACCTGAAAACATATCACACTTTTCATCAAAGTGCTTTTACCAATGCATAAAATGCATGCAGAAGTCATTTCGAATGAATGGTCGTCAGTGTTGTGAGAATGATGACTGGTTAAAATTTTTGGTGGTTCCTTGTTCAGGCCATAGGCCTACAGCATGTGGCAAACCGGTGAGCATGTGGCTCTGTTAGTATAGGAGATACCTGAAAACATATCACACTTTTCATCATAGTGCTTTTACCAATGCATAAAATGCATGGAGAAGTCATTTCGAATGAATGGTCCTCAGTGTTGTGAGAATGATGACTGGTTAAAATTTTTGGTGGTTTCTTGTTCAGGCCATAGGCCTACAGCATGTGGCAAACCGGTGAGCATGTGGCTCTATTAGTATAGGAGATACCTGAAAACATATCACACTTTTCATCATAGTGCTTTTACCAATGCATAAAATGCATGGAGAAGTCATTTCGAATGAATGGTCCTCAGTGTTGTGAGAATGATGACTGGTTAAAATTTTTGGTGGTTTCTTGTTCAGGCCATAGGCCTACAGCATGTGGCAAACCGGTGAGCATGTGGCTCTATTAGTATAGGAGATACCTGAAAACATATCACACTTTTCATCATAGTGCTTTTACCAATGCATAAAATGCATGGAGAAGTCATTTCGAATGAATGGTCCTCAGTGTTGTGAGAATGATGACTGGTTAAAATTTTTGGTGGTTTCTTGTTCAGGCCATAGGCCTACAGCATGTGGCAAACCGGTGAGCATGTGGCTCTATTGGTATAGGAGATACCTGAAAACATATCACACTTTTCATCATAGTGCTTTTACCAATGCATAAAATGCATGGAGAAGTCATTTCGAATGAATGGTCCTCAGTGTTGTGAGAATGATGACTGGTTAAAATTTTTGGTGGTTTCTTGTTCAGGCCATAGGCCTACAGCATGTGGCAAACCGGTGAGCATGTGGCTCTATTAGTATAGGAGATACCTGAAAACATATAACACTTTTCATCATAGTGCTTTTACCAATGCATAAAATGCATGGAGAAGTCATTTCGAATGAATGGTCCTCAGTGTTGTGAGAATGATGACTGGTTAAAATTTTTGGTGGTTTCTTGTTCAGGCCATAGGCCTACAGCATGTGGCAAACCGGTGAGCATGTGGCTCTATTAGTATAGGAGATACCGGAAAACATATCACACTTTTCATCATAGTGCTTTTACCAATGCATAAAATGCATGGAGAAGTCATTTCGAATGAATGGTCCTCAGTGTTGTGAGAATGATGACTGGTTAAAATTTTTGGTGGTTTCTTGTTCAGGCCATAGGCCTACAGCATGTGGCAAACCGGTGAGCATGTGGCTCTATTAGTATAGGAGATACCTGAAAACATATCACACTTTTCATCATAGTGCTTTTACCAATGCATAAAATGCATGGAGAAGTCATTTCGAATGAATGGTCCTCAGTGTTGTGAGAATGATGACTGGTTAAAATTTTTGGTGGTTTCTTGTTCAGGCCATAGGCCTACATCATGTGGCAAACCGGTGAGCATGTGGCTCTATTAGTATAGGAGATACCTGAAAACATATCACACTTTTCATCATAGTGCTTTTACCAATGCATAAAATGCATGGAGAAGTCATTTCGAATGAATGGTCCTCAGTGTTGTGAGAATGATGACTGGTTAAAATTTTTGGTGGTTTCTTGTTCAGGCCATAGGCCTACAGCATGTGGCAAACCGGTGAGCATGTGGCTCTATTAGTATAGGAGATACCTGAAAACATATCACACTTTTCATCATAGTGCTTTTACCAATGCATAAAATGCATGGAGAAGTCATTTCGAATGAATGGTCCTCAGTGTTGTGAGAATGATGACTGGTTAAAATTTTTGGTGGTTTCTTGTTCAGGCCATAGGCCTACAGCATGTGGCAAACCGGTGAGCATGTGGCTCTGTTAGTATAGGAGATACCTGAAAACATATCACACTTTTCATAATAGTGCTTTTACCAATGCATAAAATGCATGGAGAAGTCATTTCGAATGAATGGTCCTCAGTGTTGTGAGAATGATGACTGGTTAAAATTTTTGGTGGTTTCTTGTTCAGGCCATAGGCCTACAGCATGTGGCAAACCGGTGAGCATGTGGCTCTATTAGTATAGGAGATACCTGAAAACATATCACACTTTTCATCATAGTGCTTTTACCAATGCATAAAATGCATGGAGAAGTCATTTCGAATGAATGGTCCTCAGTGTTGTGAGAATGATGACTGGTTAAAATTTTTGGTGGTTTCTTGTTCAGGCCATAGGCCTACAGCATGTGGCAAACCGGTGAGCATGTGGCTCTATTAGTATAGGAGATACCTGAAAACATATCACACTTTTCATCATAGTGCTTTTATCAATGCATAAAATGCATGGAGAAGTCATTTCGAATGAATGGTCCTCAGTGTTGTGAGAATGATGACTGGTTAAAATTTTTGGTGGTTTCTTGTTCAGGCCATAGGCCTACAGCATGTGGCAAACCGGTGAGCATGTGGCTCTATTAGTATAGGAGATACCTGAAAACATATCACACTTTTCATCATAGTGCTTTTACCAATGCATAAAATGCATGGAGAAGTCATTTCGAATGAATGGTCCTCAGTGTTGTGAGAATGATGACTGGTTAAAATTTTTGGTGGTTTCTTGTTCAGGCCATAGGCCTACAGCATGTGGCAAACCGGTGAGCATGTGGCTCTATTAGTATAGGAGATACCTGAAAACATATCACACTTTTCATCATAGTGCTTTTACCAATGCATAAAATGCATGGAGAAGTCATTTCGAATGAATCGTCCTCAGTGTTGTGAGAATGATGACTGGTTAAAATTTTTGGTGGTTTCTTGTTCAGGCCATAGGCCTACATCATGTGGCAAACCGGTGAGCATGTGGCTCTATTAGTATAGGAGATACCTGAAAACATATCACACTTTTCATCATAGTGCTTTTACCAATGCATAAAATGCATGGAGAAGTCATTTCGAATGAATGGTCCTCAGTGTTGTGAGAATGATGACTGGTTAAGATTTTTGGTGGTTTCTTCTTCAGGCCATAGGCCTACAGCATGTGGCAAACCGGTGAGCATGTGGCTCTATTAGTATAGGAGATACCTGAAAACATATCACACTTTTCATCATAGTGCTTATACCAATGCATAAAATGCATGGAGAAGTCATTTCGAATGAATGGTCCTCAGTGTTGTGAGAATGATGACTGGTTAAAATTTTTGGTGGTTTCTTGTTCAGGCCATAGGCCTACAGCATGTGGCAAACCGGTGAGCATGTGGCTCTATTAGTATAGGAGATACCTGAAAACACACACTTTTCATCATAGTGCTTTTACCAATGCATAAAATGCATTGAAAAGTCATTTCGAATGAATGGTCCTCAGTGTTGTGAGAATGATGACTGGTTAAAATTTTTGGTGGTTTCTTGTTCAGGCCATAGGCCTACAGCATGTGGCAAACCGGTGAGCATGTGGCTCTATTAGTATAGGAGATACCTGAAAACATATCACACTTTTCATCATAGTGCTTTTACCAATGCATAAAATGCATGGAGAAGTCATTTCGAATGAATGGTCCTCAGTGTTGTGAGAATGATGACTGGTTAAAATTTTTGGTGGTTTCTTGTTCAGGCCATAGGCCTACAGCATGTGGCAAACCGGTGAGCATGTGGCTCTATTAGTATAGGAGATACCTGAAAACATATCACACTTTTCATCATAGTGCTTTTACCAATGCATAAAATGCATGGAGAAGTCATTTCGAATGAATGGTCCTCAGTGTTGTGAGAATGATGACTGGTTAAAATTTTTGGTGGTTTCTTGTTCAGGCCATAGGCCTACAGCATGTGGCAAACCGGTGAGCATGTGGCTCTATTAGTATAGGAGATACCTGAAAACATATCACACTTTTCATCATAGTGCTTTTACCAATGCATAAAATGCATGGAGAAGTCATTTCGAATGAATGGTCCTCAGTGTTGTGAGAATGATGACTGGTTAAAATTTTTGGTGGTTTCTTGTTCAGGCCATAGGCCTACAGCATGTGGCAAACCGGTGAGCATGTGGCTCTATTAGTATAGGAGATACCTGAAAACATATCACACTTTTCATCATAGTGCTTTTACCAATGCATAAAATGCATTGAGAAGTCATTTCGAATGAATGGTCCTCAGTGTTGTGAGAATGATGACTGGTTAAAATTTTTGGTGGTTTCTTGTTCAGGCCATAGGCCTACAGCATGTGGCAAACCGGTGAGCATGTGGCTCTATTAGTATAGGAGATACCTGAAAACATATCACACTTTTCATCATAGTGCTTTTACCAATGCATAAAATGCATGGAGAAGTCATTTCGAATGAATGGTCCTCAGTGTTGTGAGAATGATGACTGGTTAAAATTTTTGGTGGTTTCTTGTTCAGGCCATAGGCCTACAGCATGTGGCAAACCGGTGAGCATGTGGCTCTATTAGTATAGGAGATACCTGAAAACATATCACACTTTTCATCATAGTGCTTTTACCAATGCATAAAATGCATGGAGAAGTCATTTCGAATGAATGGTCCTCAGTGTTGTGAGAATGATGACTGGTTAAAATTTTTGGTGGTTTCTTGTTCAGGCCATAGGCCTACAGCATGTGGCAAACCGGTGAGCATGTGGCTCTATTAGTATAGGAGATACCTGAAAACATATCACACTTTTCATCATAGTGCTTTTACCAATGCATAAAATGCATGGAGAAGTCATTTCGAATGAATGGTCCTCAGTGTTGTGAGAATGATGACTGGTTAAAATTTTTGGTGGTTTCTTGTTCAGGCCATAGGCCTACAGCATGTGGCAAACCGGTGAGCATGTGGCTCTATTAGTATAGGAGATACCTGAAAACATATCACACTTTTCATCATAGTGCTTTTACCAATGCATAAAATGCATGGAGAAGTCATTTCGAATGAATGGTCCTCAGTGTTGTGAGAATGATGACTGGTTAAAATTTTTGGTGGTTTCTTGTTCAGGCCATAGGCCTACAGCATGTGGCAAACCGGTGAGCATGTGGCTCTATTAGTATAGGAGATACCTGAAAACATATCACACTTTTCATCATAGTGCTTTTACCAATGCATAAAATGCATGGAGAAGTCATTTCGAATGAATGGTCCTCAGTGTTGTGAGAATGATGACTGGTTAAAATTTTTGGTGGTTTCTTGTTCAGGCCATAGGCCTACAGCATGTGGCAAACCGGTGAGCATGTGGCTCTATTAGTATAGGAGATACCTGAAAACATATCACACTTTTCATCATAGTGCTTTTACCAATGCATAAAATGCATGGAGAAGTCATTTCGAATGAATGGTCCTCAGTGTTGTGAGAATGATGACTGGTTAAAATTTTTGGTGGTTTCTTGTTCAGGCCATAGGCCTACAGCATGTGGCAAACCGGTGAGCATGTGGCTCTATTAGTATAGGAGATACCTGAAAACATATCACACTTTTCATCATAGTGCTTTTACCAATGCATAAAATGCATGGAGAAGTCATTTCGAATGAATGGTCCTCAGTGTTGTGAGAATGATGACTGGTTAAAATTTTTGGTGGTTTCTTGTTCAGGCCATAGGCCTACAGCATGTGGCAAACCGGTGAGCATGTGGCTCTATTAGTATAGGAGATACCTGAAAACATATCACACTTTTCATCATAGTGCTTTTACCAATGCATAAAATGCATGGAGAAGTCATTTCGAATGAATGGTCCTCAGTGTTGTGAGAATGATGACTGGTTAAAATTTTTGGTGGTTTCTTGTTCAGGCCATAGGCCTACAGCATGTGGCAAACCGGTGAGCATGTGGCTCTATTAGTATAGGAGATACCTGAAAACATATCACACTTTTCATCATAGTGCTTTTACCAATGCATAAAATGCATGGAGAAGTCATTTCGAATGAATGGTCCTCAGTGTTGTGAGAATGATGACTGGTTAAAATTTTTGGTGGTTTCTTGTTCAGGCCATAGGCCTACAGCATGTGGCAAACCGGTGAGCATGTGGCTCTATTAGTATAGGAGATACCTGAAAACATATCACACTTTTCATCATAGTGCTTTTACCAATGCATAAAATGCATGGAGAAGTCATTTCGAATGAATGGTCCTCAGTGTTGTGAGAATGATGACTGGTTAAAATTTTTGGTGGTTTCTTGTTCAGGCCATAGGCCTACAGCATGTGGCAAACCGGTGAGCATGTGGCTCTATTAGTATAGGAGATACCTGAAAACATATCACACTTTTCATCATAGTGCTTTTACCAATGCATAAAATGCATGGAGAAGTCATTTCGAATGAATGGTCCTCAGTGTTGTGAGAATGATGACTGGTTAAAATTTTTGGTGGTTTTGTTCAGGCCATAGGCCTACAGCATGTGGCAAACCGGTGAGCATGTGGCTCTATTAGTATAGGAGATACCTGAAAACATATCACACTTTTCATCATAGTGCTTTTACCAATGCATAAAATGCATGGAGAAGTCATTTCGAATGAATGGTCCTCAGTGTTGTGAGAATGATGACTGGTTAAAATTTTTGGTGGTTTCTTGTTCAGGCCATAGGCCTACAGCATGTGGCAAACCGGTGAGCATGTGGCTCTATTAGTATAGGAGATACCTGAAAACATATCACACTTTTCATCATAGTGCTTTTACCAATGCATAAAATGCATGGAGAAGTCATTTCGAATGAATGGTCCTCAGTGTTGTGAGAATGATGACTGGTTAAAATTTTTGGTGGTTTCTTGTTCAGGCCATAGGCCTACAGCATGTGGCAAACCGGTGAGCATGTGGCTCTATTAGTATAGGAGATACCTGAAAACATATCACACTTTTCATCATAGTGCTTTTACCAATGCATAAAATGCATGGAGAAGTCATTTCGAATGAATGGTCCTCAGTGTTGTGAGAATGATGACTGGTTAAAATTTTTGGTGGTTTCTTGTTCAGGCCATAGGCCTACAGCATGTGGCAAACCGGTGAGCATGTGGCTCTATTAGTATAGGAGATACCTGAAAACATATCACACTTTTCATCATAGTGCTTTTACCAATGCATAAAATGCATGGAGAAGTCATTTCGAATGAATGGTCCTCAGTGTTGTGAGAATGATGACTGGTTAAAATTTTTGGTGGTTTCTTGTTCAGGCCATAGGCCTACAGCATGTGGCAAACCGGTGAGCATGTGGCTCTATTAGTATAGGAGATACCTGAAAACATATCACACTTTTCATCATAGTGCTTTTACCAATGCATAAAATGCATGGAGAAGTCATTTCGAATGAATGGTCCTCAGTGTTGTGAGAATGATGACTGGTTAAAATTTTTGGTGGTTTCTTGTTCAGGCCATAGGCCTACAGCATGTGGCAAACCGGTGAGCATGTGGCTCTATTAGTATAGGAGATACCTGAAAACATATCACACTTTTCATCATAGTGCTTTTACCAATGCATAAAATGCATGGAGAAGTCATTTCGAATGAATGGTCCTCAGTGTTGTGAGAATGATGACTGGTTAAAATTTTTGGTGGTTTCTTGTTCAGGCCATAGGCCTACAGCATGTGGCAAACCGGTGAGCATGTGGCTCTATTAGTATAGGAGATACCTGAAAACATATCACACTTTTCATCATAGTGCTTTTACCAATGCATAAAATGCATGGAGAAGTCATTTCGAATGAATGGTCCTCAGTGTTGTGAGAATGATGACTGGTTAAAATTTTTGGTGGTTTCTTGTTCAGGCCATAGGCCTACAGCATGTGGCAAACCGGTGAGCATGTGGCTCTATTAGTATAGGAGATACCTGAAAACATATCACACTTTTCATCATAGTGCTTTTACCAATGCATAAAATGCATGGAGAAGTCATTTCGAATGAATGGTCCTCAGTGTTGTGAGAATGATGACTGGTTAAAATTTTTGGTGGTTTCTTGTTCAGGCCATAGGCCTACAGCATGTGGCAAACCGGTGAGCATGTGGCTCTATTAGTATAGGAGATACCTGAAAACATATCACACTTTTCATCATAGTGCTTTTACCAATGCATAAAATGCATGGAGAAGTCATTTCGAATGAATGGTCCTCAGTGTTGTGAGAATGATGACTGGTTAAAATTTTTGGTGGTTTCTTGTTCAGGCCATAGGCCTACAGCATGTGGCAAACCGGTGAGCATGTGGCTCTATTAGTATAGGAGATACCTGAA